>NW_013565063.1:0-4108 GCF_000499605.1 Eimeria maxima | reverse complement strand
TTTTTTATAAACCCTTTTTTTTTTGTATATAAACCCTTTTTTTTTTATTTATACATATATAAACCCTAATTATATATAATAATAATAAAAAAAAAGGGTTTAGATAAAAAAAAAGGGTTTATATAAAAAAAAAAGGGTTTATAAGGAGAAGAAAAGTTCAATAAGAATTCTCCGGCACCAACAGGGTTGCTGAGGAATACAATACAAACCCTAAACCCTAAACCCTAAACCCTAAACCCTAAATCCTGAAAAGCTAAGAGAGGAACGTGGCAAACGGAGAGAACAAAGGAAGAATAAGCTCAGCTAGGGTTTAGGGTTTAGGGTTTAGGGTTTAGGGTTTAGTTTACCTGCTGCCTCTTTTTGTTGTTTATCTTTTGCTCTGCTGCAAACAAACACAAAACCGCCACTTTTCCCAACTCCTTCAAACCCTAAACCCTAAACCCTAAACCCTAATCCCCAAACCTCAAACCCTAAACCCTAAACCCTAAACCCTCACAGGATTTCCCTAAACCCTTCCCGGATGGTCCCCCTCAACTCAACCCTTCCGGTGTTTCCCACCCCTCCAAACCCTAAACCCTCAAACCCTAAACCCTAAACCCTAAACCCTAAACCCTAAACCCTAAACCCTTACGGTGATTCCCAGATTCCATTACGATCTCTTGGTGTTGGTGCCTCTGTATCTGAATTATTGAATATCTCTGGTGCTGCTTCTTTAGCTCTTATTGCTTCCCTCTTCCTTTGTGACCTGTATATACACCCCAATAACACAATATTAGGGTTTAGGGTTTAGTGTTTAGGGTTTAGGGTTTGGTACATAGAGTTCAAACACTGAGGTATTGTATCTCTCTAAGGTGCAGTGTTATTCATGTTTCTAGGGTTTAGGGTTTCTAGGGTTTAGGGCTTCTACTAGGGTTTTTAGGGTTTCTAGGATTTCTAGGGTTTAGGGTTTCTAGGGTTTAGGGTTTAGGGTTTAGGGTTTACCGTATATTAGCACAATGTATAATAAGACCTGTTAATAAAGCCCCCAAGACAAAGGCAAGAAGAATAACAAAAGGAATAAACCATTTCTCTTTTCCTGTTCCCTCCTCTGCAACAACAAACCCTAAACCCTAAACCCTAAACCCTAAACCCTAAACCCTAATATAGCAGTTATGTCAGGCATTCATATAAACCCTAAATCTTAATATGGTAGTTATACATGCATACAAACCCTAAACCCTAAACCCTAAACCCTAACATCTTAATTACAGCCATATATATACCCTAGTAGAGTATCAGTATAGACAAAACCCTAAACCCTAAACCCTAAACCCTAATAAAGAAGGAAGACGTAATAACTCACCGGAGGTGGTGGTGTGGGCGTCTTGCTGCAACAGGCTGCTGCTGCTGTTGCTGCTGTTGCTGCTGCTGCTGTTGCGGCTGAGCCTAAGGGCAACAGCTCCTGGTAGGAGGCATAAAGAAATACTTAGCAGCAGCAGCAGCAGCAGCAGCAGCAGCACGGGCCCTTGACGGGAGGGGCCCCACACCCCCCGCTGCAGCAAGAGAGAGGCCCCCATCTCTCCTATGGGGACAAAGGAGACACTTTTTCCCTTTTTGTCTCCTTTTTTTTTTATTTATTATAATTAAACAAACAACAAACAAATAAAAAGAAAATAATATTATTTAATGCGCAGCAACAGCAGCAGGAGCAGCAGCAGGAGCAGCAGCAGTAACAGCAGCAGCAGCAGCAGCAGCAGTAACAGCAGGAGGAGGAGGAGGATGAGGAGCACGCACAAACGCACAGCAGAGCAGCAACAGCAGTGACAGTAACAGCAGCAGAAGCAGCAGCAGCAGCAACAACAACAACAGCAACAGCAGAAGCAGCAACAGCAGCAGCAGCAACAGCAATAGCAGCAGCAGCAGCAGCAGGAAGGGGGAACTCACTGGACAGACACCTGGTTGGTGTAGTCCCTCTAGTTCGTGTCTTCAAGGACTGCGACCAGCAACATCAACCACAGTCTTGCTGCTGCTGCTGCTGCTGCTGCTGCTGCTGTTGCTGCTGCTGCTGCTGTTGCTGCTGGTTCTGCTGCTGCTGCTGTACGATGCCGTTGTATTGGCCCCACAGAAACTGCTGTTAGGCCACACAGCCTAGCAGCCGTAAGGAATAAAAGCTGCTAGAGCAGCAGCAGCAGCAGCAGCAGCAGCCACAACAGCAGCAGCAGCAGCAGCAACAGCAGCAGGAGGGGAGAGACGGAGTGCTCAGGAATGATGAAGTGCTGCTGCTACGTGCAGAGCCACGGGGAAGTTGCTGCTGCTGCAGCAGCACGAGGAGGAGCAGCAGCAGGAGGGGGAGGAGGGGGGAGATGAAAGACTAGGGTCTAGCTGCTGCAGTTTCCTTTGAGCTCGTCTATTCTTGCTGCTGCTGCTGCTGCTGTTGCTGCTGCTGTTGCTGCTATGAAGAGCAAAGGAGAGGAGCTAAACCCTAATTTAATGTTTATGCTGCACGTATAGGGAGACGCAGCAGCAGGGAGGAATGTGTGCTGAGTTGAGGGTTTATTGCAGTTCCTTAGGGAAGAAGAAGAGGAAGAAAATAGGAAAAACAAACTCTTGCTGCTGCTACTGCTGCTGTTGGTGCTGTTGCTGCTGCTGTTGCTGCTAGTGCTAGAGCTGCTGCTGCTGCTGCGCAGGCAAATGGTGTTAGGCGAAGGAAGTTATATGGGGGGTTAAAAAGAGTTATGAAGGAAGAGAAGTAAATGGATAATAGAAAGGAATCTGCAAAAGAAAACCCCTAAAACTAAGGGTTTAGGGTTTAGGGTTTAGGGTTTAGGGTTTAGCAGCTAGCCGCAAGGGTTTGCAAGCGGGCTGCGGAGGCAGAAAAGAAGCAACCCTAGGGTCTTTTATGCTCCGTTAAAAGGTAATTAAATATAAATAAACAATTAAAACATAATTATAATATTTAATTTAATTAAAAGAGGAAAAAAACAAGAAAATAGACCCCCCTTAGCCACCGGACAGGACAGTAGCCATCAGGTGGTATATAAAAGTCGTGCTCTTTTTCAGGTGTACAGACACTGCAATGCAGCAGCAGCAAATTTCCTTCTTTTTCTTCTTTTTTTATTTATATTTATTTTATTAATTGTATTAATTCAATTTAATTCAATAAAAAGTACTCCTATTACCTGCATGTACACCTGAAACACCCTGGACCACCTCGACCGCAGACCCCAAACCCTAAACTAAACCCTAAACCCTAAACGCTAAACATTGAAATGCGCTTGTATCCAACCATCTTCTGCCCCTTTAGAGACTGTAATGCTCTTTTAGGGTTTAGGGTTTAGGGTTTAGGGCCCTTATTGTAGGGGATATCATCCCTTTGCTCTCTATATATACATGCGCATATAACTCCTTTGGACCGGGGGTTTACGGCTCCTCTATTACGTAGGGTTTAGGGTTTAGGGTTTAGGGTTTAGCCTATTCAGTCTACAGATTAGGGTTTTATGATTTAGTTGTACAATCTATGGATAAAAACTCAGGGTTTATCTGCTGCATGCATCCTTCCATGACTGCACGGTATTCTAGGGTTTAGGGTTTCTGAGGGTTTAGGGTTTCCGAGGGTTTAGGGTTTACCGCTGGTTAATTATAAATGCAGCAGCATTTGTTCTCTGCAATGCATATATACAGATAGTCTATTTAAATATTTCAACACTAAACCCTAAACCCTAAACCCTAAACCCTGATAAACCGCTACTATGGCAGGAGTACCTAATGGTGTTTTCTTGCAGTTGGGGCTATTATATAGGGTTTAGGGTTTAGGGTTTAGGATTTATAGCTCTAGGGTTTACAGAATGGTTGTTAGTGGTTGTAATTCAACATGAGGGTTTGCTGTTGAGGGTTTAGGGTTTACAGCATCAACTTGAGGGTTTAGGGTTTACAGCATCAACTTGAGGGTTTAGGGTTTACGCCATCAACTTGAGGGTTTAGATAATTTTTTTTAAATAAAATAAAATAAATAAATAAAAAAGAAATATAAAAAGAAAAGAGACAAAAGAAAAGAGACATAAATTGTCTCTTTTTGTTTATTTTCTTTATTAAACAAAAAAAGATTAATAAACATATATATATTATATAT
>NW_013565062.1:0-4084 GCF_000499605.1 Eimeria maxima | reverse complement strand
CTAACCCTAACCCTAACCCTAACCCTAACCCTAACCCTAACCCTAACCCTAAACCCTAACCCTAAACCCTAACCCTAACCCTAACCCTAACCCTAAACCCTAACTCTAAACCCTAACCCTAAACCCTAAACCCTAGTAAACTGTATTTACTAATCGAGCTCTGGATTGGTCTGACGGGCGACGGTATTCTAACTTCATCAAGACCTTTCAAGCTGCGCAGGCCAGCGTTTGGACAGCATATGGGTTGAGCAGTATAAATGACAACAATCCAAGCTGCACCGTAAAAAGCGCCTAGCAGTCCCTACAGATAATTCTTTGTTCCGTTCGAAGCACATATGGCCAATAACACATATGAAACGGAAAACACGCAGAGGACCAATAAATCCTTCAGACGCAACAAACACGGACTTTTCATGCTCTACAAAGAATGACAAGCAATCCCGTCTGGTCCTCTTGTCACTAGCAAACTGGACACAAACAACAAATACGGCGAGACGCACGTTCTGAGCACTTTTAAGGCGACACGTACAGCAATCCAAAATAACACAGACTACGGTAAATCACTACTTCTAGGCAGTCTCTCCGAAATGTCAGCTCACGCTCTGCAGACGGAAGCGCTCGTGCGGATTTCGAGGCCACCGGCGACTGTGTTCAAGCGCGGAATATGCAGAACGTCAGGAGCCGCCGCAGGCGGGCTCACCATTGATGGAGAGAGTTTTACTCTCACATCCAGCAGGCACTTGATTTTTCAATACGTTAAGGCAATTCGCTGTCGTCTCACAACGAGCAACCATTATATAGAGAGATACGCTTCATCGTATAAAATGCTGCGTAGGCGAGCAACTCACAATCTGCATTGTGAGCTATCCGCAACGACAACAAACAGCTACTGTTGAACCGATGTCAAGCGTTAAATGCATTAATGTGTACAAAGGGAGGCCAGCGGAACACTGGAAAAATTGGACAGGCACGGATAAAACACTTTGCCAGGAATATGCCAGACTGTAACTCCTGGACGGTGAAACACTGGCGCATTGCCTGCAAGACGCACCGGCTGATAGTTGCATTCCCTGATCTTGCAAACCCACAGAATTCAACAATTGCATGTTGGCCGGCGTTAGGCAGCCCGGCGCTGCTCACCCGACTTCATCAAATTCCAAAACTCTACACTAAGCAAAGGAACGGACTGTGTACACCCTTTTCAACGCACTTTCCTACTGAAATATATCACTTTCTGAAAGAGCAATTCAACGACCACTGTCTAATTTTCCCCAAAGGCTACCTAAGACAGCACGCGCGACAGCAACAAAATCTGGGCACGACAGCCGGTGTGGCTACGTGCATGCGTAGTTGGCACTGGTGCAACAGTAAGACAATCCAGCCTGCTAGGAACCTTTGAATGCATTGTAGTGCCTTTCCATCTGATCAGCAAGACAGGGAAAAAAGGCATACTAGATTTGGTTGTGTGTTGTTATGCCTTCAGCATATTTGATTTGGCTTTTGTGCGTTGTTATTATCGCAACTAGTTGCACGCGCAAGAAACTGCATGGTGCGATGGCAATTAATTGTCGAGCCAAAAACAAAACTGGCTTTGTACCAGCTGTGTCACATTTGGCTGCTGTACTGATCTAAGGGTGCTTTAGAACTTATATGCGGAGATGCAGCTACTTAAGTATCTCTATTCAGTCCTAGGTGGCCCAGAGCATTTTCCACTTGCCAGTCGCAGTGTGTGCCATACTTAAAAACTCGCAGACATAATGACAGGCAGACAATCTTTGCTCATATACCCAAAGAAATGTCTTTGGCTCTATAAAATGAGCAGGGCCCATTAGTAGTCGGCGAGCCCATTTCCTGATGTAGTGGAATGCAAAACCATGCAGGTTGCCATACGTCTAAGTAGGAAGTAAAAGAGCATAGTATTCCAGATATTTGGATCCAAACTCGCTCAAACGAAATATTTCACCTTACAGAGGGACAGTCTATTGCACAGCACGGCGCTACGATGCGTGCGGTTGTATTCAAGCACAGAAGGAGAATGTGCTTGTTGCCTATAAAATGTCCTCACTGTAGCCCAGCGTATCTCTTCAATTGTCAAAAAGCCTCTGTGAGAGGCACTGGATTTTGCATCAGCTCGATGCCTTCGTTGGAGTGCGACTCAACCCTAAACCCTAGCCCTACCCCTAACCCTAATCTAGCCCCTACCATAACCCTAAACCTGACCCTAACCCCTAACCCTAAACCCTGAACTCTAAACCCTAATGTTTGATGCCCAAGGGGTACACCGCTAAATACCCAACATATATTTAGGTTGTTAGAGATTTTTTTGTTGGAGTTCTCATCGGTCCTTCCTTAAACAATCGATATGCTTGGATCGGCCCGATGAGTTTTGGGTACCGGCGAAGGGTCCTTGTTGGGGGAAGAAAACGTTTCAAATATTTCCGTGATGCAAGATAGTCCTTCTTGAAGCCGGTCTGTCATACTTGCGGGTGCACCCCGGGTCAAGCCAAGGGCCAGAAATTACCTAAACCTATAACTAATCCCTAAATCCCAAACCCTAAACACCCGAAACCATAAGAGGCTAAGAGGGTGGAGGGTAAAAACGAGACAACTATATGTCCGTAACCCTGAACTTCTTGAAGAAAATCCTAAATCGTAAACCGATTAACGCCAAACATTAACCGGCGAAGGGTTCTTAGCGTCGGCAGAAAACATGTCAAATGGTTTCGTGGGGCAAGAGATAGTCTTTGTTGAAACTGGTCTGTCATACGTGCGGCAATACCCTGGATCGCTCCAAGGGCTAGAAAGTACCGCAACAGAAACGCACTTACTGTACATATTCAAATGACAGCTACGCCCTGCCAAGGTTGAGCAGCCTTGCGGACTCTTCAGAACGATGGTCTCACTGTAGCTCTAGGAAATAGCGCATCGAACTCGTTTATACTATCTACTTACCCTGCTACATCATCCATGCAGACAAGACCAACCCATCAGGCCCCGTTTCAGCTCGAACGATGGCTTGCACATGCCGTGTATTGTTAGGAGGCGGATATACCCTTTGCTTCAAGCTCAAATACTCGGCCAGTACGCCCCAATACTATGTACATTATCCAACTGACATGTTCTTAGAAACGTACTATCTGCATCACAACAACATGATAATCTCACTTAATCCTTCTATGGATACCACTATCCCTAATCTGTTCCTTCCTGAAACCAGTAATGCAAGCCCTTCTTTGGAGGGAGTGGAATTTGCACCGTCATACGAGGAACCAAATCACTTACGCCAAAGCCCGCTTGGCTCAGCGATGAAATGCTCTACACAGTTTGCCAGACGATGATAAGAACATTAACTTTAAACATTTTCAGCTCATCAACGGTCCGTCAGCACACGGAACCAATTTTGTTCACCAATGGAAATCAGCCTGGAGCGGTGCATCCCAGCAGATATGTTTAGTAACTTCACCATTACCAGTGCTGCACAAAGAAGCGATTTCTCTCCGAAGCTATGCTTCCAAATCCCAGCTTCCCAACGGCACAAATGCAAGACTACAAATACACTCGAACATTCGGTTACACCCACAAGGTCTTCAAGAATGGGTTCTGCTACTATTGTGATACCGTAGAGGTACAAACACAATTGGACACGTCAGGGGACGGGAGCCAGTCGTCCACAGGAGAGCAAACTTGTCTGCACGGAAAATTTCAGCTGCACTGATCCCATGATTTCGCCGGAAACCGTCGAATAAATAAGTGGCGTTTTCCTCTACTTTCAGGGCGACTCCCTTCTACTCACGAAACTCAAGCGAAGCAGCAATTCACACCGCGCCAATCTCCTTACTCGAGCTTAGTACGCTCTTTCCAACTCCCTTCTGTCACTAACTCACCCACTGAACCACCACAGCAGAATAGGCGCCGCACGAAAGTCTCAACTTCCCTGCGGTATCCACGCATCCGACGAAACCATGCTTGTAGTTCAAAAACCTGCAACAGTGCTGGGCCCCAGCATACTTCCTGCAATGTTCGTAATCTTATCAATATCCTGAGAAAACTAGGTAACTACAGCTACAAAATATCCATCTGGACG
>NW_013565061.1:0-5573 GCF_000499605.1 Eimeria maxima | reverse complement strand
TACTGAAAACGCAAGTGCTAGTGAGGAACGCCGTTGCCTATATGGATTGTGTGCCTTTAGACCGTATGTCGCGCGGAAAACTCTTTACGCTTGGTACACATATAAAAAGTCGATCCCCTGCTAAAAAGCAGTCCTTGCCTGCCAGGGCGGATAGTAATCATCATGGCGCACGATCATACAGCCCCTACAACTAAAACGCCCCTGGACAAGCAAAGCTGAAAACGTAATTCGTTCACTTGGCTGAATTTGGCGTTTCACGATGATTGCCGTTGAGGGCTGCCAGAGAGTAGGTGTTATTTGATATAGCGTGATAATGAATAAAATGCAATATTTTATTGCTGTGCATCTGCTTTCCCCGTGAAGTGTTCATGAACGCATTGCCGGTAGAAAACAGGCTTTGATAAAAAACGGTTAGGTTCGAGAGTCCTGCGACGTAGGATGTGCCACCATGGATATGATTGTGTCCGACGGAGCTGTGGCTTAGCGGACTTGCCCAGCAATATGGCTTTCCTCTGCTCGACCCTCCTGCATTTCAGGACAACGCAGCTTAACCTATGCGCACAACCCCTATGACTGCGACACGGTGTAAATAAGTTTGTATGTTTCTAGCAAAGCTGCAGCAGCCGATTCCAGACGGTGAAAAGGTAGTTGCAGTACATCTAAACAGCACCACTAGAGGCCGGCTGAATGTATGGACAGTCGTACACCAAAGACTGAAAAGTTCTTCGGTGTAAGCATGCGTCCCTGGTGAGTCCTGTAGGTGATCCATTCCACACCATCAGGCTGTGAGCCAAACGGCCGTGAACCTTACTATGAAGACTGATTGTTACAGCGACAAATTTTGAATCCGGTTCTGGATACTGCTGCTCTGCGGGGGATGAGTTATAGTAACTATTCGTGCATCTACAGCGAAAAACGCACACCAACAGGAAGCATGCAGTTACGCATTTGCACGGGGAACTTTTTATACTCCATACCGTAAAAGTATACAGCAGCTGTTCCCCTCCATGGAGACGTCAAATGTTGAATTCTTATGAAGTAGTAAATTGCAGTTTTCTTCGAATTTCGTTCTTGATTTGCACACACCAAAGCGGAGGTGAACTGTTCTGCCGGCGGTACAGGGGCGTTAGGGTTTTATGTGCAAATACAATTTGCTTATGTTGAAGGCCTGCACTTCAAAAGTGTATGTACGACAGAAGTACACAAGAATAGACCACGCTCTGAGTTTGAAGCTTCCTCGTTCCTCCCGCGGGAAGACGTAGGACTTGCGGAGGCATTTGCAGGCCAGCTCAACGTAACTCATGGTGCATCAAAACAGCCGGCGATCCAGTCACCACAGGACGCTTCGCTACTCTGCAGCTTACGGCCTGTAAAACCTTTCTTCAGGAAAAGGGCCATCTGACTTGTATTGCGGATGACAAGGCACACTGGCAAATCATATAAAATGGATATGCCCAATAAATGTCCCTTCACGACCAAATGTCGGCGACAATTTCTGTAGCGTGCTCAATGAGGTGTTTTGCAGAAAGTGAGCTGCTTCGTCGGGTGATAAAGGTGTCCTGCAACCAGTGGGTTTAGCCACATTCGAATTATTGGATCACAGGCTTCCTATGCCAAGTGTTTTCGGCGTATGTTTGTCTCCGACTCGTTCTGTGGAAACAACGGTTTCAGTATGTGGGTTCCATTCCAAATGCCTGAGGCTGCTGCATCTTCCAGCTGCCCGTTCTAATCCTCAGGGTTCATCTCAGGTATTCTTCATGCAGTTTGAGACTCTCGAAAGAGCCTCTCCCTATCACAAAGAGGCCCCGCAGAGAGTGGCGCTGGACAAAAGGACGTCCACGTCCGACGACGTTTAGCTTTAATTAGGTCCATGGGGCAATCGGGTTCATCGTCGTCGTGGCGTTGAGGACTGCTGCTAGAGCTAGAATCTGAGGATGCATCATCGGTGCACCACGCTGACTGGCTGATATACGGATTTGTTATTTTTAGCTAGTGGATCCGTTTTCCTTGCGAGCAGAATCCAATTACAACCATTGTCGCTCCACCTCGAGGGATATGTTCTGAAACGTGCGTGTGCCGGTGCTGATTGGGGTGCTGCAGCTTGTGAGTCTTGTTTGATTTCTAGAGCGCTGTGCATATCCTCTCAGGTTTGTAAAAGGGGAGGAGCTGTTCAGTTATGTTGGAGCGTATGTCTGCATGAATTGTCTCACTTTCCGCACAACGGGAGAAGAGGCTGCTACGGGACCTATCATCCAACACCCAAGTCGTGGGAGCACCGAATCTATTGCCTAACAACACTATCCATTCGTGCGTTTGCTTGGTCTCCGATTGGGTGTCTGATTCTCAGTCCCTCGACAGGGCTACAGCTTGCAGCACACACACGGGGGTGGCATGTATCAATAGTTTCGTTTTGCAGATAGTATGTTTAACGTGAGGGAAAACCAAGCCTGTCGCGGAATGTAGAGAAACAATGTCCGTGTGTAATTACAATTATTATTGAGGAACCATAGAGCGATGTTCCAATGCCCAAGACAGCTCACATGGCGATTTACTTTCACGCAACAATACAACAACGTTTCCCAAGTCTAGCCTGTCTGCCGTGTCCTTCCGTGCGACATTGGAGCCGGCTAAGACCGTAAACACAAGATACCTGTTATTTTTGCTTCGCTTTTATCATCCGTACAGCGCATCATGGATATGGAATCAGCAAGTACAGCCTAACGCTCGAAAAATTGTTGGTGCCTACAGAGAGTAGGTTTAGGGCTGATACGTTTCGTTCAAGTGTGGGTGTTATGCAGGAGGTGGATGCATGCGCTGCTGCAGTGCGTGCTTTTGCAGTGACCCAGCTGGTTGTTCCCTTTGGCGGCCATGCGTGCATAGGCTAGCGGTTGGAGTGTGAAACGAACAGTTACATCGTCATGCGATTTTGTTATGGCATAGGAAGTATGATAGAAGAATAGACAATGGGACGCTGGGCCTAGAAACATGGAGTTGGAAGTGCCCCTTCACCTTTCAGGCGTATGGGTTGGCATGCATCTTTGTCGGTACCACAATTTTGAGCCTTGCTAGCTTTGCCCCGAGCGCATTTACCTACAGTAAAGATATATTCCATGGCCTCACCGTGGTACGGTTGGAATGTCTTGCCCATCACTAACGAGTTAATGCTGTGCAACTGCATAGTTGCATATATGTGCGTGCGAGCGTTTACCTTGTGGCGCTAAACATAATTAGGCAACTCTTGTTTTCTCTCTTAGCACTGTGCTGAAGCATATTCATTTCAAATGGCCCCGGCGGGATGGTTGCGGTGGAAAGAGCTTCAGATGCCATGATTACGGCTATGCATAAGACGCTCCTGCTAATATCCACCGTTTCTCAATAACCTTTGCGGAAACATTAGAAAACTGTGAGCTTCCTCGATACACGAAAAGACGGTGAGTTGAAGATGGCAAGTTAGTGTACACAGAGTTGACGAGCGGTTGCAGACAAAGATTTCTCAACACAACCAATGTGGGCATCGGGAGTGTCTGGAACTACAGGTTGTATGTTTCGTCAGACGATGGCTTAATATTTTGTATGGAAACTCTGCTGCGCGCGTAGTTCCATTTCGTCATGGACGTTACAACGCGCCAAAAAGCGCACTCCGCCTACCACTCCGGTGCCGGCATACTACATCCAAGGCGATTGGTTACAGTTGTGAGCAGGGAGTGCGTTTGAAGGGATGGAAATCCAAACGACTAGATTCCGTACCTCCACTGGGAAGTGCAAGAAGATAAAAGTTATAGCTGCTGTAGTGCCTGCGCTGGGGATTTAGCTTTGTTGTGTTTGTTCTTTTTTGCTGAATTGGGGGATTCGTCTGCTGCTTACAAACAGAGGAAGCTTAAACGTATGCTGCGTAGACAACAGAACCATGTAATATCTTTTCCGGGCTGTCTAGGATACCAATGCGAAGTGGCACTATGTGTCCTCCTGTATGTATTCCGTAGCACTGTTGTTGATATTGGCTGTACCGCATAGGCCATTATGGCATATTTACGCTCAGGAAAAGGTTACAGCTGTGTAGAGAACATGCTGACGCACTCGGAAGTATCTCCCTTCACGGCTAGGCAGTACGTCCCGTGCAACACTAGCAGCATTCATGCAAGCTCTGCATAAATAGGAAGAAGTATGCTGGCCATTTGGGCAGCCTGCAGGCGGGTTTCTGATATGTACAAAAGCGCTCTTTGCAATATGTGATGGGGCAACGTATTTTCCAGGCAAGATATGCCTGATGGAACAAAGAAATGCTGAAAGGGAATAATAACGTCTATCCCGCATCTTTAGAGTTTACTTTCAAGTGCTTCAACGGGCTTCCGTACGCCAAACACATACACCTTCACCTTGCTCCAACCACACTCGGGGGTTTTCCGAGGTCTCCTTTTTTCGGAGCAGCCTCATATCTACTCGTTTTCTTCTGGTAAGTAGCATGTGAGTCTCGTGTATCTCCGAGCACGGTAACGTTCGGCATCCAGCCTAGCATGTGTACAATTGGGCGTCTTAGGTTCACGTAGAAATCGCATATTCCGCAGAGTGTTTTCAATTTCAGCATGCTCGGATTAAAGCAACCAAAGAAAAGCCAGAAGCGCAGTCGTATCCATACAACTATGGAAAATCCAAATTGTACACATGCTAGGCTGATATTTTGTCTCGCAACCTTGTTTGCACAGCCACGTACAGCAACCGAATGATCGCCACTCGCCAGCAGCGTTTTGAAAGAGCTGAGTGTCATTCGTAGCTCATGCCTGCATACATGGTGTGAGTCAATTCGAGAACGCAATGAACTTGAGCATTTGCATTTTCCCGTGGAACTGAATGTAGCATATAACCTTTGCAGCTTCGGAGCCTTTGCACTTTGAAGTCAAAAACGGTCTTCTTCATATTAATGTCAAACGAACACTATGTATTATCAATTGTCTTAAATGGCGCTCGACATAACTGAGGCTACGGGGATGGTACTATTTGCTTATCTCGGCACATATGCGCTAATTCAGCTGTGGCATTCTTTTTAAGACCGGTGCATGATTCACTCTGCCCTTTCACAACCTTGCTTTGGGTTATCGTTTTGTGTATGGTTGACGCTTAAACAGTCATCCACAGACCCGGGCAAGAGAAACGAGTAGGTTCCTTCTCCGTTGCGTGGTGTGTGGCTGGGGCATGCTACGCTTGGCATCGCGTGCTCTGGGGTGTGGCATTCACAGTTTTTCTTCAAAGGCCTACGCGACAAGTTTCATATGAGTCTGGCAACATCAGGTTGTGGGTATTCCTGTTTATATCTGACCGGAAGCACTCATTATGCACCTCCCGGTGTGACGCATTCCGACATTAACAAAATTATTGTTGCATATTGTAAGGGTGATTGAATTCACTTATCTCACTTTTACGACCGGTGCATGATTCGCTCTGCCCTTGCATGACCTTGCTTTGGGTAATCGTTTTGCGTACGGGTGACGCTTAAACTGTCATCCACAGACCCGGGGAACAGAAATAAATAAGTTCCTTCTTCGTAGACTTGTATGTGGCTGGGACATGCTATGTTA
>NW_013565060.1:0-4351 GCF_000499605.1 Eimeria maxima | reverse complement strand
CCGTGCAAGGCAATACAGGCAACGCTTCGTGCACGCGCACACAATCTTCATGTGCACTTCACCGTCCATGGACGAACAGAGTAATTTGCAGAACGTGCGCCAAAATTTCTCACTCGCAGTGTCTGTCATGAACACTTCTTTTAATGCGGCCGCCCCCCCCCTCGGAAGCGTTTTACTCTGTATGCCAAATCGACGCCGAACTGCAGCGCATTAGAAAATACTCCACGAGGCTCCTCTGGTCCCAACATAATTAATAACATTGATTAGAATAGGTCGGTATTTTAATACTGATAGGTAGTGTTTGCGCGGATGACTGGAGTGCTGTGCTGCTGAGACTAGTACCGCAGCACCGCGTCATTTCTGGATGCAGTACTCAACGGGTACAACGATGGCAACAGCATTCCTGCAGTATCCATGAATTCCGTAGAACATGGAATCGCCGCATGCTTAACGTGTGGTGCACTTGGTGTAACAATGGGAAATATAAAGTGGTGTGCAGCTGAAGTAACGTATTTGGATTTGATAGACAAGGTATGCGGGATGCCGCTTACATTTTCTATCAAATCCAAATACGTTGCTTCGCTGGAGGTTGGAGGAAAGAAATTAGAGAAGGTGAAGCCCTCAATATTTTACGGAGGGTGGATGCCTCTTCAGTTCAAGGCGGCCACAATGTGAGAGCGCCTCTGAGTTCTTCATGGCGCGAAATGCATTATTCTTGGGAAAAAACTTGAATGCGCCAGGCAGACGTTTGTGGACGTTTCATCATGGCGTCTGCAAGCAAGCCCCTTGTCGCGGTGTCTCTTCGTGTGCCACGTACGTCAGCAGGGCGCACCTCTGCATGGCGCTATCAAGAAGCCTGTTTGCACACACGGTGTTTTTCAACACCTGACAAGGAATAACGGAGTCTACCTTCCTACCGTTTTGCAGAGATTAGCCATGCTTTTTGTTTGCTCCCACCCTCCGGTTTACGCTAGGTTCATTAGCAACCGCCGCTGCTTTTGGTCTGCATTGAGCATCACTGGAAAACGCCATTCTTATTTATTGCCTTCTAAACTATTTCGGAGTTCCAGCGCCAAAGGTGTTCCCACGTCGTCGCATAACATTTGCACTTGACAAGCCAGTTGCGGCATCAATATTGATCGAGATGCAGTTGGACTCTAGCGTCGGTTGCTTTGTTAGACACTCCTATGTCAGGCAGGTTTGCGTGGTCGTGTCAAAAGACGTTTGCGCTTGTCACGTGATTGTTGCGATGTTTTGGAGAGGAAACGGCATGTAGAATTCCCGTTTCAGTTGTTGTGTTGTAGGCTTGGATGGGTATTGGTAGGTTGAGGCCGTTGGTGGCTTTGGTAGCTTTGTTTTAGGCATTCCCACTGCAGGATACTTTCGACGCATTGTTTGGTGGAGGTAGGAGCTGCGCGCGGAAAGCAGCTAAAATATTTGTTGGTAGGTTGCCGCCTTGCGTTGTGGAGATTTGAGCTTCACCGTTGGCTTATCTGCCATGTACACCAGCCGCCTCCAGGTTGTGATTAATATAATATATTATATAGGTCGCATCCACATGCATGAAGGTGGGGGCAATTGCGTGCAGTTCCACTGCGAACACAGAGGACAGATTGAGACAAAACTCCCAGCTCCTAACTGCCAGCTGCTAAACGTGCGAGAGTTGCAAGTTGAATAGTGGGCCAACAGCGGTCGCCTGTATGCTGTTGTGGAAATATTATAATGCATGCGCCACGGAGCCTACTAACTAGATGACTTTGCCGCTAGAGTATAGCTACTCTACTAAATTCATCGTGCCCACAAATGAGTAGCGTAATAGCCGTGCTGTTTGCCAGCTTGTGTGAAGCTATAGTTAAGCTTCTTGGGTATGCCTGATTTGTGCGTGTAACCCCGGTTATCATCGAAGCACGGAGTTGTCCGCTAGTATTGTCTCAGCAAGCGGCCCATGCTGGGGCTGAAGCTCTGAAGGAAAACACAATAACGCTTGGCAGGAGTTCACTTGCTACTCCAGGGTGGTTTGTGCAGCATCGTAGTGCGCAGAGATAGACCGAACCGGAGCGAGGCCTCAGACCCCGCGTGTGCTGGCCCCCACTACAAAACGTGACCTGGCGATGCTAAGCAGGGGACGGTGTGTTCTAATCGTTGAGGCTATACGTCATACTTTTAATGCTTACGACGCTAAAATCTGTGGCGAAGTGCTATTTTAATATTCGAGTGAGTATTTCTGCTGCGTCATCCACACCACATCTACACCACAATCGCAAAACGTTTTCCAGATGGTACGCATGCTAGTAGCAGGCGGAAAAGCTAGTTGACGTGAGGCGGAATGCGGCTACACTTTTGGCCGGCTCTGAGCCATGAAACAAAACTTTAGGCAGCATGCGAACACAGTGATAATTGAAATTGCGGTCGTTTGCAACTGTTATGAGGCGCACGGATGCCGTGGATTGCCTTATTTGTTGTGCGGAAGCATTTCGTACAAATGCTGTTTTTTTACCTTTTTCAGATTGCATATGATGCTGTAGTTTGCAGTAGGCTCACTCTTCGTTCCATTTGAGTGAACGTTTTTCGTGTCTCCCTACATGCGTGCGTATGCAGAACGCTACATTCGAAACTTCTAAGAAGGCCTGCAGTCGTCTGCTGCATGAATACCGATTTCACATTGAATTTGGCACGCAGGCTGTGTTTTCTGCTTTTGCGGTTTTGTCCTGTCGATTGCCGTATGCGAAGGACAGAATTGGAGGACTGTGTGGCAGTTGCTTTGTTGTTTCAGAATGTGAGAAGCTGTACCAGATTAATAGATCGGGAGACGTGCGGAAACTCTTTTCTGGTTTGCTTGCTGCACGTTATTGGAGTTTGCAGTACTGGGGGTCGCAGGGTTTGAAAGGGTAGAGCAGGTTTCAATGCAATTACTGAATTTGGTAGGCGCGTACCACCATCTAATGCAAGCGGCAGACCGTGCGTGTTGCACGGTAGGCGCTAATGTTTGGGCTTACAAGGATAGCAGTGTGTGGCATCCCTGCCAAGGAATTTTGCCTGTATCTGTGTAGCGTTTCGAACACCCCGATGGGTTGGGGCATTACATAGTAAAGTATTTATTACTTGTGTCCTTGATGCATGCTCAAAAAGAAGTGTTGGCGGTCTCTTTAGAGACCCAACAACTCAGTTGGTGAGTCGCTCTCACACCCAGTTTACGATGCAGACCGTCAAGCTATAGTAGCGATTTGTTTTGACACGCCAGAGCCCTGCCCTTTGGCGTCAAAATACACCTCGCTAGATGATCTTGAAAACCATACGAGAGTGTTGGACGGCAGAAGGTGCGCAGACTCCTTCACGTGACTGCGTGGATATAATTATTTGCGGGCACCCGTCTTATTTGCGGCCGTTGCAAATGCGTCGCCAGGAAACTGCTCAGGCGGTGCGTCCTGCCGAACCTGTGGTTGTCCCCTGCTTGCTGCTAGTGCATCGAAAAGACTCGCCGTCCCTGCGTTTTGAGTGAGAAAAGTGTAATTCTTTTTTTCTACGGGGGACTTGTTCGTTATTGTTTTGTTTGTCCCGTCTGTGTAGCTGCTGCTATGGGGTGTGCGCAGCGCAAGTAATGGTGTGCACAATTTGAAGAATGTTTTGTAATGTGCAGCGTGGATGTTGCTATTTTATATCTTACAACTCATATTGTGCGCGAGGCTTGGTCTCTCCAATAATTGGTGAAACATTGAACTGAGGCAAGTTCGATCTGGTATCTTTCATGTGGGAGCAGCAAGTGCGTAACACACTTGAGGCAGGAATGCATCAGGAAAAAGGCAGCGAAAGCGCTCCGGCTCGCATACATCAGCCCCCTCTTTACTTTTTGTAGTGTTTTCTTCTTGCTGATACCGAACGCGATACTCGTGACCGGAAACACTGAATGGTCAGCAAAAACGTGTTGCCCATCAATCAACTTGTCTCTTCGAGAAGACATTCCTATTTAAGCACGGTCACTATACACCTGACGCCACTTCTGTGTTCGTTTCCCAAAGCATGCATATCACACACAAGACAACGAAAACGTTTCCTCGCACGACCAGCTGGTGAGCCATGTGGAATCCAGGAAGCGCATATCAGGCAAGATGACATGCATTCGATAGGTGTTTGTTGTGAGACACAGCATTTGCTCTAGTGCGGTGCCAGTGTTCTCTGTTGCTAAGGATTGTTGACGTTCGCTGGCGCCGTGAATACCATTCTCTTCATTTCCATGGTTGTGACGGCAGCGCCAGGTGAATAGCTGGGAAGTAGTGGCGTGGTGACATCTGTACAAGGAAATTCCCATGGCCGTCGTTTGTGTTGTTGCGCTTCCTGCGCTCGTGAAGGGATT
>NW_013565059.1:0-5453 GCF_000499605.1 Eimeria maxima | reverse complement strand
TATATATATATATATATATATATATATATATAATGTATATATGCCGTATGTTCGTACGTTCTGTCTTCGTCTCCTTATCTGAGCAATAACTATTTCTGCTGCTGTTGCTGCTGCTGCTGCTGCTGTTGCTGTTGCTGTTGCTGCTGCAGCAAGTGTTTGATATATTAGAGAGTGCTATAGCTAGAGACAAACAAGACAAGACACAGGAGACAAGAAAGGGGGCCCCCCATGAGGGTACAGTTGGTCAGCAGCAGCAGCAAGAGCAGCAGCAAGGTGGGGGCCCCCCTGTTGGATCTCCTACAAGTGGAGAGTCAGGGGTATCATCATCATCACCTGCTGCTGCTGCTCCACCAGGAGCAGCAGCAGCAGCAGCAGCAGCAGCAGCAGCAGCAGCAGCAGCAGAGAAGGCCCGTCTGGATCCATTTATAAAAAAAGATGAGTTAATAATTAGAAGAGAAATAGAGATATTAAAATATGACATATGCTCCGTAAGAAGAGCCCCATTACCTGCTACACCTAAAGACCCGCAAACTTATTGTTAAATAAATGCATGCATGCATGCATGCATCCATCCATTAATGCATGCGTCTGTATGCATGCATTAATGCGTGTGTTTGCATGCATGCATCCATCCATCCATGCATCCATGCATATGTATGTGAGTGCATGCATGCATGCAACAGCGTGCATGCATGCATACCTGCGCATGCATGCATGCATGCGCATGCGTGCATGCAAGTGCCGGCTCCAATGTGTCGCCAGGCTTCCATCCGACCCATCACTCATGTATGCATGCAAGCACATTTATGCATGCATGCATATGCATGCATGCATTAATACATGCATCCATGCGCATGCATACATGTATTTGCCAGCCCCAATGTGTCTGTAGACTCTGCTTCGGTCTATGTGTCTCCTTTACTGCATTTGGGTGTATATACAGCTAATTCCTTATTTTTGTATTTATTTATTTATGCCTGTCTGCTGCTGCTGCTGCTGCTCTATGGCAGCCAAGCGCCAGCAGGGACAGCTGTTGTCTCCTTATGCATTGCTGCAGACCCTCTATGGGGCTGCATGCACCTACAGCTCCTTGCATGCATGCATGCATGCATGCATGCATGTCTGTTTAAGACATTATCTTGTCTTATGAAGAGAAGGAGACAGCACCGTTATTCTTAACTTATTTTGCGGCTGCAGCTGCTGCAGCAGACGCAGCAACTGCAGCACATGCTGTGCATGCATGCATGCATGCAATATTTTAAGTAAATAACTTCTATCCGCCCTATCAATGTTTATCTTTTTTCTTTTCTTATTAGGCAATAAAATAAAGTGTCCCTTTATTGTTTCCTGTCTCCTGCTTCCTAGTGTCTCCTTATACCCCTATAGGGAAGAGGGATTAAATGCGTTATATATGGTATAGATAACAGCAGCAACAGCAGCAACAGCAGCAGCAGCAGCAACAGCAGCAACAGCACAATTGGAAACAGTTGCACTGTTTAATAAGGAATAAGAGACAAGAAGAGACAATATGTCTTAGAGGCAGCAGCAAGGGGAAAAGGAGACAGTTGGGGACAGTAAACATAAAAGGAGGCACATAAAGGAGACAATATCTTTTTCTTATAGACGTGTCTCCTTTTCAGGTGTATAGGCAGCTTGTGGTGTATAGGGAGGTGTGTACTGTCTCCCCTTGCCTTATAAGGTGCCATTAATATAAATAAAAGGAGACATTTTTATTAACATAAGGAGACAGTTAGGAGACAGGAGCAGGCAGTATAAGGAGGCGGCAGCAGCAGCAGCAGCAGCAGCTGCTGCTGCTGCTGCTTCTGCTGCGAAGGAGAGACTACAGCAGAGAGGAGGGGAAAGAGAGTTAATGAGACACATAGAAGGAGAGAGAAAGAGAAGAAAAGAGGAAAAGGAGAGAGTTGCATGCAAAAGGAGACAGTTGTTGTCCCCTTAGGTAGACAAAAAGACAATAATAATTAATAAATGCATGCATAGTATAATAATTAATAAAGAAGATAAGAAGAAGAGACAGTAGCAAGAGGAGACACATAAAAAAGGAGACACATAAAAAAAGGAGACACCTAATAAGGAGACAATAAGGAGACAGTTAATTTATTTATGGTGTCTCCTTATAGACAGATAAATAAAAAGAAAAATAAATAAATAAAATAATAAATAAAAAGTATTTAGTTAAAAAAAAAGGAGACAAACGAAGAAAATATATAAAAGGAGACAGTTGTTGTCTCCTAACGGTGCTGCTGCTGCTGCCGATGGGCCGCAGCAGCAGCAGCAGCAGCAGCAGCAGCAGCGGCCTGCGTTGTTCCCTACTATAAAGCATTAAATTGTGGACCTTCTTTTATTTTTAGGGTTTAGTGTTTAGTGTTTCGTGTTTGGGGTTTAGGGTTTAGGGTTTAGGGTTTAGGGTTTATGCAAGACAGGAGGGGCCTCTGAAGGGCCCCCGGTGTCTCCACCGGCCTACTGTCTCTTTGTGTCTCCTTCTTCCTCTTTTGTCTATTTTTGTCTCCTTTTATGCATACATATCTTCTTTAGTTAATATATTATAAGGAAATACGGGTCTATTACCCCTTGCTGCTGTTGCTGCTGTTGCTGCTGCGGTGTGCATACACCACACAACAGCAGCAGCAGAGGATCGGGGTGCAGCTGTCTCTATACAGCAGCAGCGTGTGTCTCTTATAGCTGGGTTGTTGCTGCTGTTGCTGCTGCAGCAGCAACCTGTCGCCAAGGGTTTCCTAGGGGGGGCCCCTAGTACCTTATAAGAGAGGGGGGGCCCCCAGGGTCACCTAAGGGATGAGGGTACCGACCCCTAATAAGAAGAAGGGAAGAGATGCATGCATGATTAGGTATTTCTTCCCTTCATTGCAGCAGCTTCTTGCATGCAATCTGCTGCTGCTGTTGCTGTTGCTGCTGCAGCTGCTGCAGCAACCTGTACCTGTCTCCTCTGTCTCCTTAAGGGCCTCCATAAGGACACCACAAAGGAGACCCTATAAGAGAAGAGACTGGCTAGGGGAATTCTTATGGGCGCATGCAGAGGCAGAGGCAGCAGCAGCAGCAGCGGATGCAGCCCCTGACTTCCCAGGGTCCCCGTTGGAGGGGCCCCTTGATGCCCCTATGGGGCCCCCAGGGCAGCAGCAGCAGCAGCAGCAGCAGCTGCTGCTGCAGGCAACGTACCATAGGCTGCTACTGCCTCCGCAAGCAGTGCAGCGAGGGTTCAAGACTTTTGGTAGCTCGGTGTCTCCTATGCTTAAGCAGCCAGAGGTAGTAGTAGAAATATTTAGGGAAAGAGACAAAATGGAGACAGCAGTAGGGGAGACACTTGCTGCTGCTGCTGCTGCTGCAGCAGCAGCAGCAGCAGCAGAAGCTGACGGATCACCACCAGATTCACCTATTACTGGATCTCCTCCAATGTCTCCTACTGCAACTACAGCCCCAGGATCAGAAGAAGAAGATGAAGAAGGACAGCAGCAGCAGCAGCAGCAGCAGCAGCAGCAACAGCAACAGCAGCAGCAGCAGGAAGAAGAAGAAGACAAAGGACTTAAACCAAGGAAGGCATTGTCATCACACACAAAAATATCTACAGATAGACGCATAACTGATTTGTGGGCACCGGAGACATTTGATCTCCTTAGTACAGGTAAATATATTATATAAATTTACTATCTGCTGCTGCTGCTGCTGCTGCTGCTGCTGCTGTGAGCATCGACAGCTGCTGATGCTGCTCCTGATGATGATGATGGTGATGTTGCTCTTTTAATTGTGTCTCTGTGGAGACAAACACGCAACACACGATTCAGTGCCTACATACATAAAAAATAAGGGTTTAGGGTTTAGGGTTTAGGGTTTAGGGTTTATGTTTTTTTTTGGGTTATACGAGGGGTCATTAAGCTCCTCGTTTTAATCATTTATCATGATTAATTTTAGTATTCATGATTTCGTATTTCATTTTTAGGGTTTAGGGTTTAGGGTTTAGGGTTTAGGGTTTAGGGTTTAGGGTTTAGGGTTTAGGATTTTTTTTGTATAGGTTATACAAGAGGCCATTTAGCTCCTCGTTCTTCGCATTTGTCTGATTCAAGTATTGATACAATGCCAACAAATATTTCTCCACAAGATCAAAGACTAAATAGTTTTCATTGGTAAACAACAAAGTGTCTCCTTTTCTTACTGTGTCTCTTTTTGTCTCCCTTTCTTACTGTATCTCCTTTTGTATCCTTTTCTTACTGTGTCTCCTTTTGTCTCCCTTTTCTTACTGTATCTCCTTTTGTATCCTTTTCTTACTGTATCTCCTTTTGTATCCTTTTCTTACTGTGTCTCCTTTAGTCTCCTTTTATTACTGTCTCCTTTTCTTATTGTCTCCTTTTCTTACTGTGTCTCCTTTTGTCTCCTTTTATTACTGTCTCCTTTTTTAAGTGTCTCCTTTTCTTACTGTCTCCTTTTCTTACTGTCTCCTTTTCTTACTGTCTCCTTTTTATTGTGTCTCCTTTTCTTACTGTCTCCTTTTTATTGTGTCTCCTTTTCTTACTGTCTCCTTTTCTTACTGTCTCCCTTTTTAAGTGTCTCCTTCTGTCTCCTTTTTTATTGTCTCCTTTTTTATTGCGTCTCCTTTTGTCTCCTTTTATTACTGTCTCTCTTTTGATTGTCTCCTTCTTCTATCCTTTTGTCTCCTTTTTCCTGTCTCCTTTTTTCTGTCTCCTTTTGCCTGTCTCCTCCTGTCTCTTGCTGTTTCCTCTGTTGCTGTTGTAGCATTGGATATTATTGCTGCTGCTGCTACTGCTGCTGCTGCTGCTGCTGCTGCTGCAGCTCCTGCTGCTCCTATGGCTCATGAAAAATTGCAGTTTTCGTTGTTCTTGCTGCTGCTGCCTCCTCTCCACCTCCTCCACCTGATGCTGCTGCTGTTGCTGCTGTTGCTGCTGTTGCTGCTGTTGCTGCTGCTGCAGGAATCAGGTGGAGCAAGTAGCAGACACAGTACAGACATACTTTGAGGACACAATAGTATATACTGGTCCCTTATGGCTACCTACAGATATCTCCTCTTCTTTGCCTCTTACCTATGGAGACACTTTGTCTGATCAAGCTATACTAGCAGGAGAGCGTAGAAAAGTATATGCATGCATAAGGTAAGTGTCTCCTTTTTTTTTTTTTAACTGTCTCCTTTTTTTACTGTCTCCTTTTTTTTTTATTGTCTCCCTTTTTCTTTTACTGTCTCCTTTTTTTAGTGTCTCCTTTTCTTGTTTTATTGTCTCCTTTTTTTTAGTGTCTCCTTTTTTATTGTACTGTCCCCTCCTTTTGTTTTGCTGTCTCCTTACCTACTGTCTCCTATTGTCTCCTCTTTTGTTGTCTCCTGTTGTCTCCTTCCCTTTGCCTAATAAATTTATGTCTCTCCCTATACACAAACATAAACTCCATAGCCCTATATACATATATATATATATATT
>NW_013565058.1:0-4502 GCF_000499605.1 Eimeria maxima | reverse complement strand
GGTCTATATGGCAGGCACAAATGGTCCAACTGCAGGATTTTGATGGCCTCGTGCAACACACACGCAAAGAGACAGCATTGGAATAGACACAATTTCCACACCCTATAGTGTGACGGGCAAATGCACGCGTGCAAAGCACCCTGTCGTTCACAATCTCATCTGTTGTCAACAACATATATAGCGACGCACACGCTCCTATAAGCAAGCAACATACAATGTTTCAAATTACTAGTCCATGTCCCGAATTCTCCGCCCGATACCTTGTGCATAGGCAGACAGCCAGCCAGCGGTCGCACCCTAACAAAACGAAATGCCCGCACTCTCCAACTATCCTTCCCCCTCAAAGGCAACCAACCACACGTTCCACCCGGCGCATGCTCATTCATTGCAATATACAGTATATCCAATAGATTCACTGAACGAACTATCCACACACAAAAACCAAAAACTATAGTGGAGAATGCGCTATGCCACCAGACCACTGTACAAAAATGTTCAAACGGGTAGCATTGCTTTGCAACACAACAGCCAAAATATGCACGTAGAGAGTGAATCAAACCACGCATGCACCAACGCACTCCTCCAGCAGCACTCACTCATTGTACGCTATCTACAAAAATACCCTATGCATCGACTTTTTCATTTCATGGCCTACACGTAAAGCATCGACGTGAGTGCAACCCTTACATCCTGTAAAATACGGAATTGCACGAAACGCCATCCGATTCGCTCACATTCACATTCACCACCTTTAGGAGATCACTGTTTCTAGAGGCGAAAACAATGCTCAGCAAAACAATAACCTCCCACGACCATGCGCACCAAGTTCAGCATTCGCAACCGAAGAATCTCGTGTATACCTGGCCACCACTGGGCGTGCGAAGTGACGCCTCCTGAAGATGTATTATTTTCCACAGCCCCGACCAACCAACTCTGAAAAGCGCGGCAACAATCTGCAGACCATCCATAGGTAGTCTTTCTACATAGTGTGAATCTAAGATGCTCAACCAATCTCATGCTGATTTAATACATTATTCCCAAGTCCGTACCTCCTGCACAGCAGCCGCAACAGCCACACACAGAAAAGCCACATCCAGGCAAAATAGCAGCCCTGCCAATCACCTCCCACGAAAACATGCTGGTCTATATGGTAGTCACAAATTGTCCGACAGCCACATCATGCATGGCGTCATGCAACACACACGCAGAGAGACAGCATAGAAATATACAACATCCCTACAGCCTACAGCGGGACGGGCACAGCGCGCGTGCAATGCAGCCTGGCGTTCACAATCTCATCCGTCGTCAACAGCATATAAGGTGAATGATCAGGTCCGCAAAGCAAGCAACATTCAGTGCTTCGCATTACGCTTCCATATCCCGAATTAAATGCCCTATCCCTGTCTGCAAATAGACACCGATGCAGCGAGAGCACTCAAACCAAAATCTCCACACTATCCTACTGTGCTTATCCCTCAAAGGCAACCACACGTTCCACCCGGCGCATGCCCACGCCGTCCACTACAACATACAATAGATTCACTTCTCGAACCATCCACGCTTCCAAAAACTGTACCTATATATCCCCATCTATACCAGGCCACCACCGAGCCTGCGAAGTGCAGCCTCCTGCGGATGTATTGAACAGGATCCATCTACGCTATGCCATACAGCAACACACTGCAGACACACTAGCCAGCATAACCATACCACATAAGAATGGCATACATTCATAGAGAACAGGCTATGCTAGTGGGGGACTCTACAAGGATGTCGAGACACGGAGTACCGTAGGAGATCAAGTAGGCACCGTCAAACGCACAGACTGAATCGGCCCATAGCCGCACAAAATCACGCACGTCTGCAGCACTCAACAAGCGGACGTAATCCAGCAAACGCTCCTACGTTGCTTGATAAATTCCCCAGGACTACGCATCCAGCGATGTGCTCTGCATCCAACCTTTCCTCACAAAAGGCGAAATACCTATCTGTGGATACGGGGTGGGCATGGGGTAAACGATACTAACAGGGATCCTGCAACACCGGCATTCAACAAAAACTCGTCATACTAGCCACAGACCCTCGCTCAGCTAGGCGCACTCGGAACACCACCTCGTACTATCCACCTGCACTACAACACTCTAAACCGTCAACAAGACGAGCAGGCACAGCTCTGTACGGTGAGCATACGCTGACCAGAACGACCCAAGATGCTGCAGCAGCACACCCGTCGCCGCGAGGGGTGCACTGGACAAGCAAAGCACAAACAAATAAGATCTAAACGAGTGCTTTGCGTGCATCTTGGTTTCACATGCTAGTTGTTTCAACAAAACATAAACCTCATAAGCAGTATACAACTGCTTGCAGATAGAACCAGCTGCTTGCGCATAGAATCAATACGAAGGCTGCGTCTGTACATATGCACCGATGAGAACCCGCAAACTCCATTCGAAAAGCTCAGGCTGTTCCGCCTTCTTATTGGGCAACACAGCACTGAATAACGCTGATTGCGCTTTGCACACTGCACCAAGTGAAGCACGCGCGCCGCTAGAATTCACTCCTATGCATATATACGCGCTTAGCGGGGGACCGTAATCGCACAGGCGTCTTGCATCTCATTAACAGCAAACAATACGGCTACGCCCTGCCCAGCAGCGCTAGCTACATGCCACATCACCACATCAACACCAACAACCACTACACAACGATACATGGGCTCCATATCTATGCGCCACCAAACTCACCAGCCAACTCTTACAGACGCCGCAACCGTCTAAAGACGGTCCACAGGCAATCCTTCCGTATATGCTTATGCTCAAATGCTCAGCCAATCTCAACCTGCTCTAATACAGCATCCCAAACTCCGTACATCCTGCGTAGCATCAGCAAGAGTCACACACAAAAAAGCAGATCCAGGCAAATATTAGCCCTGCCAAACACCTCCCACTCACAGATGCTACTCTATATGGTAGACACAAATTGTCCGACTAGCAAATCATGCATGGCCTCATAAAGCACACGCTCAAAGAAACAGCATGGAAATAGACACCATTCCTACACCCTATAGTGGGACGGGCGGTGCTCCAGTGCAAAGCACCCTGCCTTGGACAATCCCATCCGGCGTCAACAGCATAGATAGCGGCGCACCAGCTCCTAAAAGCAAGCAGGATGCAATTCTGCTCATTATTGTTCCATGTCCCGAATCGCCCGACACCCTGTCCACAGACGGACCCCCGTCCAGCGAGTTCGCCCTATCCAAACCGAAATGTCCACAATCTCCTACTGTGCTTCTCCCTCAAAGGCGCTCCAGCCGGCGTACGCCCACGCCTTGCAATATACAATAGACACAATAGACTCACTAAACGAGTTATCCACACTTCCAAAAAGGCACAAACTATAATGGAGAACACGCTATTCCACTATATCACTCTACAAAGCTGTTGAGCTGCATAGCATTGCTTTGCATCACAACAGCTACAATATGCACCTAGAGCGCTACGCAAACCAATCCTGCGCCCACGCACTCCTCCTGCCAGACTCACGCAGTGCCACAAGAATAGTCGATGGTCGAGTGTTTCATTTGATGGCCTACACGTACAGCATCGATGTAACCTGAGTGCAAACCCTACTGCCTGTAAAATGCAACATTGCTTGCAAATCGATGCGATTCGTGCTTAGTCACAATCATTACCATCAGGAGGGCACTTCTTCTAAAGGTAAAAGCAATGCTCAGCAAAACAATAACCTCCCACGACCATGCGCACCAAGTGCAACACTCCCAACTGGAGAATACGCATCTGTACCAGGCAACACACCTCGCATGCGAAGGAAAGCCTCCTGCAGATGTATTTCCCAGACTGCATCTACCTACTCTAGGCGATGCAACAACACACTGCAGACGCATTATCAACCATAACCACACTTCATAAGAATGGCATACATTCATGGCGAACAGGCCATGCTACTGGGGGGATCTCGAGACACGCAGTATCGAAGGGCATAAAATAGGCACCGGCAAAGGCATAGATTAAGTCAACCCTTAGCTACACGCAGGCAAGCAGCTTTGCAGCGCTCGGCAAGTGGGTATAAGCCAGCAACCGCTCCTGCGTTTCTGCCTGTTCAATTCAACAGCTCTACGAATCCAGTGCTTCACCCTCCATTCACCGTTTCCTCACCTAAGGCAAAATATCTGTTTGTGCATACAGCGCGTGAATGAGGTTAGAAATACTAAAAGGAAGCCCGAAACACCGAAATTCAACCAACACTCGCCGCACTCCCCACACACCTCGAACCTCAGGCAGTTAGGCACAATTGGAACACCATCCCGTACTATCCACATTCAGTACAACAATCTAAACCGTCAACATGACGATCATCCACAGCTGGCTACAGTTAATATTCGGAGCCCAAAGCGAGGCAAGAGGCTACAGCAGCACAACAACCGCCTTGCAGACTACACTGGCCAAGCAAAGCGGACACAAAGTGTAAACTGGTGCGATACG
>NW_013565057.1:0-4855 GCF_000499605.1 Eimeria maxima | reverse complement strand
ATAGCCCTGCAATAAGCTACGGTCGGCCCCTACAAGTACCGACAAACTCGATATAAGTGTCCTCGGCCGTTTCTCGCCAAGCATACCCTCAGCTGTTGTTAGACTGCTATATATGGCACCGTGCAGACATTTCGCATGCGCAAACAGACGGCGTGTCAGCACTTAAATGAATTCATCTGGACCCTTTGCATAGGCCATATACCAATCAACGACCAGAATGCCCTCTCCGTGCGGAGACCCGTCACTTGATGTGTCATTACCGCCCCCACACCCAGAACGGTGCGGTCTGCTACACACACAGCATACCTACAGCACCGCCTCCTTCGAACTGTAAAAATGTCTAAACAAGGGGTCGTTCTATACTAATGACTCCTTGGAGAACTGCTGGGTGCCACGAAACGAACGTACGTCCTGAGCAAGTGTTTATCACAAGCTCGCAGTGAAAGCATGCAGGCGTCACTCGTTCGAACACGAGCAAGGATGAACGGTATATTGCTTCTGGTGGGGCGGGCCAATGCTTATATGGAGAACAACTGTCGATGTCCTGCACATCGTTTCAAAGGCAGACGCCCTTCAAGGAAAAGGTGCCGGAAGGACGTCAAGCCCTTTTGTGGAAGCGCGTCAGACACGTAATAGGCTGTGCATTTGTCGTAGGCTCTGCATCTGGCCACAGCATGATATTGCACCCTAAAAAATCAGCATTAGTTTGGCGCTTGTCTGTCGAGGCAAGTGGTTCGGAGCACGCATCAGAAGGTGTGGCGCTAGCTTCGTGCGATTGGATGGGGGCGGTCCACGTGCACAATCACCCACGCAGGGCTCGGAAATTTCCTCCGCAAACTGTTGAAAACACTATAGGGGGAATGCCACTCATGCAGAGGTGGATGCGAATATCAAAGTATTATGCCATCCGTCCTAAGGGCGTTTCCCCCTCGCCATGCCTACAGGTTGAGCAGCGAAATGCCACTGCAACCGCATGCAATACAAATGTTGGAGAAGGAACGCTACTGAAGCCATGCAGCTAGGGGGCCTTCTGGGTTCACGCTACCTGTCCTCAGCCACCAAATTCCGTAGCCAACTAAAATGACCACACACGAGCATGTGGGCATAACATACACATTGTGTTTCGCCTGCTATATTAAACGCCACCGTCAATATACTCTGCACAGTTCCAAATCCATTTGTGCAGCTTACCTCAGGATGACCCAAATAGTTACAGCGTGCGGATCTGAAGGGATTGGTTAAAAAGACGTCATATTGTCCGTGCTATCAATACGCAAAAGGGGAAAACGTTACCATGTCGTCGTGGTCGTTTACAAGTGAAGTGCATACACCCCAGCTTTATAGGCGACGCCTGTGAAGATGCAGCCTCCTCCCACTACCGGCAGTTTCCCCCAGATTGATAGGCGACGCCTGTGAAGATGCAGCCTCCTCCCACTACCGGTAGTTTCAGGATATGCAATAGTAGGAGAGAACTTGATACTTTAGTGAATGCGGTCGCGTACGCCCTGAGTAATACATTGAGTGGTAAAACTATCCTAGCCTGGCGAAAGGTCTTATGCCCATATCCGACGTTACCCGCAACTAAGCCACTAGCGATCTTCAACAACATGCAAGAGGTCGCATCTTCCGGGAGCAACTCTGGCAATCAACACAACATAGTGGCTTCTTCTACTAAGTCGAATCTGCCACGTCTGCGGACCAGACATACTAAACATCCAATGACTTAATTATTGGGAAAATTCCAGTAGTGCTAAATGTACGTAAGTGTAGGCAGTGCGGCTTGGCCGAGCATATTACTGTGAGGCCGCAGGCGTGAAATCCGCATGCATTGTAGTCTGTGCATAAGCACGTTTTGGGACTGATGCTCTTTAGCGAGTATAGATATTACTGGGCGGGAGCAGATGCCTCGAATGCAATGAGGAATGGTGCTCTACAACCACAACAACCTGCCACTGCAGAATGTGCTTGAACATCCACAATTGTACTACTAGCTGTCGCTGCTTCCCATCACTCCGAATACCTTTCGGCCGACAGTAAGCAAGCTGCCGTAGTTTCACTACACTTTATTGTAGCCACGTACGATCTAACAAGTTTCAGAAACTCATATGGCATGTACCTTCCAAGGGTTTGGTGTTTAGGGTCTACGCAGCTATTTAATACATTTTCCCTCTAAAATTCAAGGGGCCCACGATACCCTATCTCTGAATCGTGTTTGCATTATCCATATGGTGAGCTCCATCGGAGGGGGAATGCTGCTGTGCAGCAGATATATGAGTTGACACACTGTGGAGTCTAACCGCACCCACCAATCCACTAGAGATGCAGTGTCGGTAGCCAGGCACAGAACTGTCCACGATTCATTTAGGTGAACCTATAGCCGAACTAAAAATGAGTTTTGCTTCATGTATTTCTTTTGCTAGAGTACGTAAGGAAAAGGAAAGCTTAACCTCTGACAACAATTATACATGAATTCTAGTTTCCTAACCGTGGGCGAGGTGTCGAACCCGAGCTTCATAATGCCTCCTTCCCACTTGCAGTCGTTCTTTGTCTGTGAACTACACAGTTCATTATGGCACATTCTGCCATAGTGGTGCATTTCACGTCCGTTTTCATAAGCAGCTTATACATCTATCGACGCTCACTTCTCGGTGTGCAAGATATCACATGAAAAATACATTTCAAGAACCCACTGTTATGCACGCAGTCCTCGTCAGGTTGGAACTGTAGGCTACCGGTTAGCAGGAAATTCACAATGATCTGGCCGTCAAACAGCAACAGACGGCACGCCTAATGGCACCGACGCGTGGGCCAGTTATTGCTGTCTACACGCACTCCCTAACAGCCCAGATCAGGAGCCGCAGAAGTGGCTGGTTGGACATGCCCAGGAGCACTGCCGATGCCTTTGCAGAGGCGCAGCACTCTATCGGCACATTTTATCATTCCTTGCAGTCTGGATGAGTGCATATCGGCAACCCTCACATGCACCGCCTGTAGCTGGGGTTTTACTTCAGATTATTCCTGGTGTTTGCCGCATGCTGCGCGTGAAGCAAACGAGCGACCAGCACGCAACCTGGTGCAGATAAGCGCACGAAAAACCGCACTGTCTATGTTCAAACAGGAACGCCTTCAAACAGCGCAGCTAGGGTATATGTGCTAGACCGCCTGTGGATGCCTTTCTACCAACACCTCCAACGCACTTTGTGCTGGTTGCCGTCTCGCTCGCCCGTATACATATTTTGCCACTATGGACATCAACGTGCAGCTATTACGCACGGAGTATGTACATGCAGAACTGAGAAGCACTGCATCCAGTTCAGCGAAGGGAGTTGGGCTGCAGGTGACAAAAAACGGGGTAAAATGAGGCGGTGATTAACCAGCAAAAGCATCAATCCTGCAAATATAATCGCCACACGACAAAGGCCAGGGTCACCCGGAAAAAGCCAGAGGAACTTAGCTTCATATACTTACAGCCTGCACACGAAGTGCACTTCGACCTTACGAACATATCTTACTTCTTGTGAGACTGGCAGAAAGAAGCGGCGGATGCGAATAACAACACCAGGAACTCATAATCTATCAGTGAGAGTATCTTTGTGTCGCAACACTATCACTTACTTGCTGCAGCGTAGAGCGCACTGTACACAGCAGTTTATGTAGGTTAGCCAAGATGTGCAGGGAACTGAATACCAAGCAGGCGCCATCTTATGCACCATCCGTCCACCGATTGTATGCCTGCTTGCCCGAAACCTTGTATGCCTGCATGCCCGAAACCACAAGCAGCCTCCTCCTAAAAAGGATGCAAACCCCACTGTCGTAGAGCCTTCGAGAAAGTAGGAAGATGCAGATAAGACTTGATTGACTGACATTCCATATCCCCGAACACCTTGAACACCTCGTGAGAGTTTTAGTGTATGCCATGCCAAGATAAGCGGCCTACACAGGCAGCCGCCTTTCGGCAGACGCACAGCAGTTGAAGACCAACATAACATACATATTCGAACACGTACTTTAATACTTACGATAAGTCTAATGCAAACCAGAAACTGGTGTTCATGTTTACAACCCTCATGATTTTTGAAACGCGATACACTTTTGCTGCACTGCAGACAGACAGACTCAACGCAACTGCGTCTGGGCTACAACGACCGGAGTGTATTGTGATAGTATCTGGGATGCATCCATAAGCACCGACCTGCTCGACATCTGCGGCGCAGAACGGGGGCGAGACAAAAATTTCGAGGTGCGTTCACGCACGGTCTACATCGTCCCTTGAGACTCTAACGTGGGTAGATGATGATCGCACTTGCAGACACCACAGCGCAAACAGAAAGTTCATACCGCTGGCATTCACCATAAGGTGGAACATGTACTTCGTACCACCTCTGTGGTCTTTCATAACCGCACGTAGCACTTCGCAATCTTGGTAAATAAACAGACGTGCACTTTGGTCACTGAGTACGCATGGGCTACACACAAAATAATTGGGCAACAAATGGCGGTATCTTCCCGTACAAACTGTGCCAAACAAATTGAAGACTGTCATTTTCGGAAAGCACCTCCAACGCATGTCAAAAACATGCCATATCCCATAATCCTGCATTTAAATTCTGGCCAGCTGCTTGAGCCTTGAGAAGTATAGCACACAAGCACCTCAAAACAGCAAACAGCTACATCCATTTCGGCCAACCAAAGTAGATCAAGAAGACCACGTTTACGCGTTGCCTCCTTAAATGCTAAAAAGCAGTCAACGCCACAAAAAGGTACTTTCACGCGAAGTGTTAAAGGGCCACTGCAGCGGTCCGGTACTTTCACGCGAAGTGTTAAAGGGCCACTGCAGCGGTCCTAGGATTAGCTT
>NW_013565056.1:0-4345 GCF_000499605.1 Eimeria maxima | reverse complement strand
CAGACAAAAAGGAGACACATAAGGAGACAGACAAAAAGGAGACACATAAGGAGACAGACAAAAAGGAGACACATAAGGAGACAGTCTATTTATAATATTATCTTTAGTAAGGAGACACTATACATCTGTATATAACAAGGAGACACACAGAAAGGAGACACATAAGGAGACAGACAAAAAGGAGACACATAAGGAGACAGACAAAAAGGAGACACATAAGGAGACAGACAAAAAGGAGACACATAAGGAGACAGTCTATTTATAATATTATCTTTAGTAAGGAGACACTATACATCTGTATATAACAAGGAGACACACAAAAAGGAGACACATAAGGAGACAGACAAAAAGGAGACACATAAGGAGACACACAAAAGGAGACACATAAGGAGACAGTTTATTTATAATAATATTATCTTTATTAAGGAGACACTATACATCTGTATATAATAAGGGGACACACAAAAAGGAGACACATAAGGAGACACATAAGGAGACACATAAAAAGGAGACACATAAGGAGACAGATAAAAAGGAGACAGATAAGGAGATATATAAGGAGACACATAAGGAGACACATAAGGAGACACATAAGGAGACAGATAAAAGGAGACACATAAAAGGAGACACATAAAAGGAGACACATAAAAGGAGACAGATAAGGAGACAGTTTATTTAGTAATTAAATAATAATAATATTATCCCTTATAGGGAGACACTTAATATCTGTACAAAAAAAAAACACATAAAAAGGAGACAAAAAAAAAGGAGACAAAAAAAAGGAGACAAAAAAAGGAGGCAAAAAAAAAAGGAGACAAAAAAAAAGGAGACAAAAAGGAGCAGACAAAAAAAAGGAGACAAAAAAAAAGGAGACAAAAAAAAAGGAGACAAAAAAGGGAGACACTTTTATCTGTTATAAAGGAGACAAATAAATATAAATAAAAAGAAAAGGAGAAAAAAGGAGACAAAAGAAAGGGAGACAATATTATATCTGTCTCCTTTATATTTATTTATTGCTGCTGCTGCTGCTGCTGCTGCTGTGTCTCTTTTTGTAGCTGTCTCCAGCCCCACCTTCCTCCTGCTGCTGTTACTGCTGTTGTTGCTGCTGCTCCTGTTGCTGTTGCTGTTCCTGCTGCTGCTGTTGCTTTTGCTGCTGTATGGCGTTGCAGCGTTATGTGTTGCTGCTGTTGTTGGAGCAGGAGCTGCTGCTGTTGCTGCTGTTGTTGCAGCAGCAGCAGCTGCTGCTGCTCCTATTGCTGCAGCAGCTGCTGCTGCCTCTGCTGGCTAGTTGTATTATAAATGGAGACACTCTATGCGGCTGCTGCTGTCTCCTTAGGAGGAGACAGTTGCTGCTGCTGCTGCTGCTGCTGCTGCTGCTGTCTCCTTCTGAGAAGACAGTTAGAGGAGAGAGCAGCAGCAATAAACCCAAACACTTGCTGCTGCTGCTGCTGCTGCTGCTGCTGCTGCTACCACAAGAGGAGACAGCTCTCGCCTTCGTCCCCTTGCGGCTGCTGTTGTTACTTTTCCTGCTGCTGTTGGTGCTGCTGCTGCTCCTTCTGCTGCTGCTCCTGCTGCTGCTGCTCCTGCAGTAGTGGTTTGCTCTACTTATCTCCAAGCCTTCGGCCCTTTGCGGTGTATGGTCACCTCTCGCCCTGTAAACCCTAAACCCTAAACCCTAAACCCTAATCTCCAAACCCTAAACCCTAAACCCTAAATATACAAAAATATAATTATAGTGTATAAATAATAAGGAGACACTAAAAACATTTATGGGTACAAACATCGAGCCTATAAGGTGTGTGGGGCCCCCTCTACCACCCTGGGGCCCCCCCCTAGGGGCCCCCTCCCTATGGGCCCCTGAGGGCCCTTGTGGTCCCCCTTGTACACAAAAGCATCATTTTTTTTGTGGTGTATAGGCAGGTAATGATGGAGTAAATGATAAACCCTAGATGAGTGTTTATAAAACCCTAAATTAGTGTTTATTATTCGCTAATAATGCCTAGAGGGGGACATAGAGGGGGTATATTCCCTATATCTGGTCTCCCTTGGGGCCCCGGGCAAAGATATCTAAAAAGAGGTCTGTATAGACATCAAAGAAAAGATGTATTCATACCTAGGTAACCCTAAACCCTAAACCCTAAACCCTAAACCCTAAACCCTAAACCCTACACTTGTTAGGGCCCCTGCTTATGGAGGATCCCCTGTCGGCCCTTCCTCTTGGGGAGAATTTGTGTGTGTCTTGCATGCATGCATGCACGCATGCACAAATAAATAAATGAAGCTTGCATGCATGCATGCATGCATATATGCATGCATGCATGTTGTTATGTGCATGCAGATGGGGCTGGCGTCGTGATGCATTTAGTGAATCTCCTTTACCAGACGGAAGTACAAAAAGATGGGAAGTAGAAAGTGATCGAGCTTGGCCTATGCAAGGTATACCTACCTACCTAGCTAGCTAGCTAGCTAGCTGTCTAGCTAGCTGGCTAGCTAGCTGTCTAGCTAGCTGGCTAGCTAGCTGGCTAGCTAGATAGGTGTATAGATGGTTATATAGTTAGGTTGATGGGATGAAGGGTTTGGGTTATCGGATAAGAAAAGGGTTTAAATTAGGGTTTAGGGTTTAGGGTTTAAATTAGGGTTTAGGGTTTAGGGTTTAGGGTTTTTTTTTTTATGTGTATGTGATTATATAGGTGTTGCTCATCATGAGAAATTATATAGACATAATGTTGGTCGTTATTTAGTCCCTTTATTGAGGTGTACGTACACCCCAGCAGCGGAGTATATAATAGATATGTTGGAGCCAGGAGGAGGAGACAAAGGGCGTATATCTAGTGGTTTAGGGTTTAGGGTTTGTGCTGATTCTTATGAGGGTTTAGATAAGGAGACACCAGCACCAGCAGCAGCAGCAGCAGCAACAGCAGCAACAGCAGCAGGGCCTCCAGGTGTATACGCAGATAAGCAAGTGTCTCCTCTTAGTCTAAAGGAGACACTTCGTTCTGTAGAAAGAGAGAAAGGAGACACTTCTATTCATCTACGTCGTACTCCTTTCCTTGAACAAGGAAGGTAAATAGTAATTAGGGTTTAGGGTTTAGGGTTTGTAGGGTTTGTTTTTTTTTGTTATTTATTTCTTATAATTTGTCCTTTCTGCGTGTTTACTATATACACCTAAATTCTAGGGTTTAGGGTTTAGGGTTTAGGGTTTTGGGGTGTATACGCAGGTTACGTCGTTTATGGTCTATAGCTATAGAATCAGATACATGGCGTTGTTTTCCTTATGGTTCCCGTCGTCAGCAGCAGCAGCAGCAGAGTGTTGGTCCATTTGCTGGTGCTGGTGCTGCTGCTGCTGCTGGAGGTGCAGCAGCAGCAGCAGCAGCAGCAGTAAGAGAGTTACCCCTAGCTGAGTGTCTATACACCCGAAGTAATCATAGAATTAATTCAAGGAGACACCCTAAATGGATACATCTTAGATATATTAAGGATAAAACTACTATACCTTATTTATATAGGTAAGCAGACACATTCCTGCTGCTGCTGCTGCTGCTGCTGTTGCTGTTGCTGTTGCTGTTGGTGCTGCTGTTGCTGTTGGTGTTGCTAGTGGCGGTGGTGGTCGTGGTGGTGTTCTCCTGTTGATGCTGCTGCTGCTGCTGCAGCATATATAGGAGGCATGCAGCAGCAGCAGCAGCAGCAGCAACAGCAGCAGGTTGTTTGCTGCTGCTGCTGTGTGTGCAGGAAGCGTGTTGCTCGGGAGACACTATTCGAGGAAACAATGGGAGAATTCAATGGGTAAATCACGATACCCCTTTTGCTGCTGCTGCTGCTGCAGCAGCAGCAGCAGCAATATTCTGCAGCAGCAACAACAATACGCTGCAGCAGCAGCAACATTCTGCAGCAGCTGCAGCAGCGCAGCAACAACTTCCTCTTTTTGTCCCTTTTTTAGTAATTTTTGTTCTTATAACTGCGGTGTATATACACCTAAAAAGGAGACACCTATACCCTACTGCAGCAGCAGCAGCAGCAGCAGCAGCAGCAGCAGCAGCAGCAGCAGCAGCAAGGCTATCTATCTATACACCCGAATAGATATAAAGAGAAGAAAATAAATTAAAATAATAAATTAGTCTGTTAATTAAATAGCCAAGGAGACAAAAGGAGACAATTGTCTCCTTAATAAGGAGACAATTATTGTATATATATTATTATTTATTTATTTTTCTTTTGTCTCCTTTTGTCTCCTATTTATATGCCTATTTATTATTTACTTGTCTCCTTTTATACTACTGTCTCCTTTTTATTCATAAATAAACATTTATATTTTATACTAATATATATATATATATATATATATATT
>NW_013565055.1:0-43472 GCF_000499605.1 Eimeria maxima | reverse complement strand
GGGGAGGGGGGGGGAGGGGGGGGGCAGAGGACAAGCTGTCGGCTGTGTCTTCTCGTTTGCAGACAAAGCAGAAGAAAGAAAGACAAACCGCTTAAGGTATTAAGAGTGGATGCCAAGTAAGTGGCTAGATATATGTAGAAGAAAGGAAGAAAGGAGGAGAGGGTGAGGGTTAGTTACAGCAGACAACAATTGGCAGTCGGTGGGGTTGTTGCGGTGTTCTTCGTCGGCTTGCTTGGCTATATAGTCACTCAGATAAAGAACAATAATTGTTTTTGTATTGGTCTTCTTAATTGACCCTTTAAAAAAGGGAGGGAACAGCTAAGATGCAGCGCTGTCGCGCACACAGCAACCGACAGGCAAAGAAAAAGATCGCCGGAGCCGTCACGAATAGGCCAATGATGAGGGAAAACAAGAAATGGCGGTAGTTTAGGATTAAACAATTCTTGAAAATGTAGAAAGAGTGAAGTGTACAGACGGCAAAGCCCAATGCAAGACCCACAAGCCCAAAATACCCTCCGAGCCGCCGTGCTCGACTCCAGCCCGCGCCGTCTCCCCTGCCGTCTCTCCTCAGCAGGGCCCCTCTCCTCCTCGCTGCCGGAAGCTTTTTGTGTCTAGAATAATTCAGAAAACCTGTATATCTTTCTTTTTCTAAAACTCGTTCAAATGGAGTGAGAGAAGAGGAAAGAGATGCACGGGTCACAGCAGCTAGGCTACACCTCACACCGCACGCTCAGATGCTCGCGTCGAGCGGGCAGGCAGCAACTGGTCCTAAAACCTCCCGTCTATCAGGCGAGACAGGAGTAAAAGTGTTTATTCCTATTTATTTAACTCCTTTTGCGAGGAGGTTCATCTCCTGGTGACGCGCGCAAGCCGCAGTCACTTGCCGGCTACCGAGACTCCTGTAGTGGTAACAGTTCCTTGAGACCCGTTGCGACTCAGGCGACACGACCGCGTTCGGCGCTTTGTACTTGTTCCTGTAAACCTTCTCTCAACGTATTTTTCATAAAGACATAAGACATAAGGGAAATACTATATATTGGGGTTGTCTACGACCTCCTGCACCTCTGCTACCCCGCCATACACTCTAGCGCTACTTGCGGAATCTGAAAATAGCAGCTTGCAATATAGAAGCGAGGGAAATATGCAAAAGTAAAATTTAGAAGAATTGTGTTTAAGTGAATGAGAAAGCCTATGGGCTCTGCCGGTATTCTCTATACACGTCAGGGTGCGATCAGTGAAAATTTATAGTTCATAACCACACAGGAAGCAGCCGCATACCTCTGCTTCAACCTTGTAAATGAAATCACCGACATTTTGCGAACAAATCTGCCTAAGGGTCCAATTCTTATTTGCAAAACAGAAACGGCAAGAGGCGCGGGCCGACCCTGCTTACTGATTAGTCCACGTGAATTTGACAGCGCGCGCGCACATATTGCTGGCAAATTCGGCGATGAACTTCAGTTGAAAAAAACAAACAATTCTCACGATGTTCTTTGTAGGCTACAAAATTGATCAAGTGAAACTCCTGCCGTCATATTACCTCAACTCGATCACATGCCCTCCATCCCTCGTGTACTTGTGAATGTACTCCCCTCGATTTCGGCAAGTTTTTCCAGAAATCCACAGTAATCTGCAAACGCGTTTAATATATTTGACAGATGGTTTCAATAAGAAGACATGCAGACTGTGTGGTGGACTCCTCTTGAGGCAACAGTCCGTCGGTTGTTGTAGTGCACGCCTCGTGTACACACTGTGTGTAGAACGAGTTTTCACGAGCATCACCTGCATCAAGTTAAAACTCATTATACTGTTTCCCTTCATGCCATCAATGGCGTGTCCTCTTTTGCCATAGCCATTTTAGGACTAGAGAGAGGATTCTCTCCGTTCTCTGTGGATGCGTCCTCCATATTCTTGAAGTCGTCAGGTGACATCCTTTCTCTGCCTGTTCCACCTCTTTTCAAGACGCGGTAATACGACAAAAATACCACCATGGCAACGGAGTTGAGCATGAAGTGGAGCGTCGTCATGATGAACTGAAACACGCTGGGAGCACCCGATAATGCATTGGCTATTAGCTCTCCTGCATCACATACCATTGTCATAATCGCCACAACTAGAACAACCAAAACAAATCGGTGGGACTTCGTGACAGTTGAGAGGACTCCCAAAGCCCCGGCGATGATAGTGAAGGACGACGAGAAGAAGTTAAAGGCTGCGACAGAGTCCGAGGCACCCTGGAGGGCGCTCCTCCTCATAACAGCACATAGTTCAACAGTAGAACTCAGCATATTGTACAGCGAAAATATCACGACGCAAGCCGCCAGGTTGAAGGGGCCGATGCCCTTGATGTTGCAGCTGCACATGGACATCTTGACCGACTGACCTCAGATGTGCAGACCAAGACAACCCAAAAAAACAGAATGAGGCACTCTCTTAAACGCTGCAAACAAGAGATCGTCAAAGCACTTATTTTCCCCTAACTTCCGGCAAAAATTTGGTTAGCCTTGCGCCGCCGCTTTGGTCGAGATGAAGCCCCCGATTTGGTGATGTTAAGGACCGGGCTTGATGGGCTCGAAGCCGGATACGTTTTTGGATAAAAACTAAAAGCTACTGAAAATCGTTGTGGACTATTCCATATATTCTCCTTTGTGGAGGCGGAGAGGGAAACTGCTGCCCAACTGACCGCAGCCGACGCTGCACGGAGATGCCCAGTGGTCTCGTGGTCGCATATCACCCGAATGGCCCAATAATAGAGAAGCAAGTTCTTCGTAGCATGCAATTAAAATGTTTTATTTTTTGTGCAGCGTAGGAGCATTAGGGCTAGTCAGGGGACTCCCTTGTAAAATCTGCAGCAAGCGACAGACCCATGGATGCCTCGAAGCAAAACCAGCAGCTCGGAAACAAGACGGCTTCTGGGATAGTCTGGGGTAGCAAAAGTTTTCCTTCAGAGAGAATATTTTTCTCCATAATATTTGGACTGTGCAGAAGCAGGTGGTTGCCTTCAGTAGCTCAAGACAGAAATCACCTGCTCTTCTTCATGACAGAAAACGCGCACACCGGTCGAATTTGACAACCAGTTAGAAGTTTCCAAGTGAAGTACGACTGAGAACAAAGCTTCCCACGTTTGCATTTTTGTGTCTTCCAAATACAGTGATGAACGTAGATTGGAAAATGCATATAGATGCTGCAGACATCCAATGCTGCACACCCTGCCCTCGCCTTTCGAGCAGGAGCAACCACGTCGTTAGACCGGGAACTATTAGAGCTCGAGTTGATGCCACATTACAACTTCTTGGTCGTTTGATTTACTCCTTACGGAACTGTTTGACCCTTGGGGTTGTGTATATTTCACATCACCGTAACCCTGTGAGCGGCTCGGCTTGCTTTCGATGATCATGTTCCGGAAGGCAGACAGATTTTCAGAGATTCACGTCTCCTTAGAAACACGTTTCTTACCTCATAAACTGTTCTCCGTACACCCTTTGTACTAATGTCAGAGGGGGGGTGGCTGCAGGGCCCCTTACAGAACCCTTCCTCACCTTTCTTAACCATGGATTCATTGCAACGGCGTCCTATACTGCTCCTACTTAATTGCTTCCGTTATGTATAACGGCTGCCAGATAGTATTTGCTTTTGCTTTCACCTGCCTCTAATTGCTCTCCTGCCCAAATCTTTTGACTAAACCTGCGTCTGTTTGCCAGCTCAAAGGCATCGATTGTTTTGCTTGTCCGCTCATGCATCAAGTTACAATGGGTCCCTTGGCAATCCACCCCTACCTTAGTGTAGTAGTTTCTGTGGATAGTGTGCCGGAAGCAGCCTCGTGAAATCTCGTAACTGGCGGCATCTACAGTCCGGAAGCACCGCTCCTTCCTTGCTGAATGCCCTCGCTTTTCCGTCCACGCTGAGTGGAAAATCGCTTGCTCCTCTATACTTTCATTTACAGAGCTTGCTCTGCATGGTGCATTAAGCTTCTCAAAAATGCAGTTGCGCCAGGAGGCTCTGTCCGCTCGAAACTGCAGATGTAAGTAAGTATTGCTGTAGTCCTCCCCCTGGTTAACCACTAGCATCCTATCTGTGCATGCGAACTCGCTCTGAACCGCAGCGGAAACTGGATAATGCAGGTATAAATTAGGCCACGTTAGAAGCTAAGTACAGGGACAGCTTGCCCAACAGCTCAATTCCCAACAACGTAAACTTCAACGACTAGGAAAACGAGAGAGCCCAGGTAAATTCCAGAATATTGAAACAGATGGTGATTTCTCTTCTGATATATCTCTTCTGGCTCTTCGTTTACCGCACAATGCCGTTACAGCTTGTGGGACCTACACACCGCAGTGGAAACAGAAATGTCCACCCACTATCATACATATGGGCTTTTCAGTCGGCTTTGTGTGAAGAGGATTGAACACCTTTAATGAAGCTCCCTTTCAGGGTGCTGACTTTGCACCGTTATGCTGCTCTGCAACGAACGTCCTCGATCGTACCAAGGGATTGTCGCGACCAGCAATGCGGTTAAAACACTTAAAAGCTGCCGACGCCCTTTCTGAGTGTCGAGGTTCCCTGCCCACACCTACCGTAGCGCCTGGGTTTGGGGGATAGGAGGCGGCGTGAGATGAAGTGTCTCGCAGCAGCTCGAGGTATAAGACAGCCCCACATGCAAGCACAGCTAAAAATCTTGTGGCTAATGCAAGACCACTGTTGACCTTTGAACCCTACTTCTTGAGTGCGGGATGCATACTGAGGTCAAGTGAGGGGTCATGCTACAGACAATACATGCCAACGTTACAATGGGTATGCTACAATCTCAGCACCCTGGTCTCCTAGCCACCAATACTTCATGGGACAGGCAAGTGCCATAGCGGGAGCAACAGTAAATTATCCAGAAGCGAGTAGATGACAGGACGAATTCTCCTCGGTGGCGTAGACCGACGTTCTCCCTCATTTGCACTACAAAGCACGTTGGCGCGTTCGTGACCAAATCTTCCTAAATATTCCTAAATAGCAATTCCTCGAACATCCAGGCCCCCACAACAGACTTCGAGAACAGGACTAAAGGGCCGTATCAACACTTAGCATGGAATAATAAGCTTTCAAAGTCAGGATTTCCATGCAGCGCTCTATGCTCGATAGCCAGAGGTTGCCCAGGCTAGTCCTCTGCTGCTCCCAGGACGATCGATCGCGTTACGGGGAGGCATGCTGCACTTGCTGTTATTTGCGTTGTAGGGAACTGAGTAAAGAAGTGTTTGTTTTTTAATGTTTGATTTTTAATTGGGGAATATGTGGGAAGGCTGACTGGGGTCGGTCATTGTCCCTTGTGACCGTTCGGTGGCGGGTGGTCTTGTTGGTGGTGCCTTTTACTTTTGGTGTTTTTACTTCTTAGGGCCTTGTATTTCAATCTTCACTGAAGCGTTTAGTGGACAGGTGGATAAAATACAAACTTGTTGATCCATAGTTGGGTAAAATGAGTCGGTTACGCCCCCAACGAGGCAGAACACGGAGGTCGCGCTTCCTGTTCCTTTCCCTTCTCTTGTTTTTGCTTTCTCTAGCGGCTGGTAAGATTTCCCCTTCCTAACAGGTTTGGAGATCAGTATGGGGGAATGTTACTTTGAGTGTGTGGCAAACTCACCTTAGAGGAGGTTAATATGGAGGACCACTCTGCTTTGTGCTGCATTTTCAGGAGCAATTGCCGCCTGCACCGAAGGTAAGTTAGGGAGATGACTTCTAGAGAATTGTCTCTTGCACATTGTAGTGCCTAGTGAGTGGAGTGTCGCATGGTGGCGTTTAGTTGACTGCCTTGCTACCGAGTCTCCTTTGGTTGAAGGCTGTAACAGGCATGGCGTAGACAACGTTGCGTACTACCGTTTTGAGGACCCTAAATTTAGCCGCTTGTAGAATTCGGCAAGTATTTTGGTGTGTTCTGCAGATGACACTGGTGCTGGTGAACCTGAATTGCCTGAGGTCGAACAGACCGTAGCGGTCGAGCTGGAACAGCCACCTGCTCCGGCGCAGCAAAGTGCTAGATCTTCTGTGGGTAAGTATATGCACTCGCGCGCTTTTTTAGTTGTGTTCTTTGGACGTGATCTTGGCTCCTCACTGCTTAGAGTGTCGTGGCGATTTCGGTTTAATCGTTGAATGACGTGCTTATGCTGGTTCAACATGGCCTCCAGCATCGTCGTGGGGCCGTTGAGGTGGTTACATTCCAAGAACATGATATATCTTGGCTTGGCATATGCGACGGTGAAGCTCATGCGAATCAGGCCTTGTGGTGAACGTGCGAGTCTTCCTGCAGCCCGCAGATCTACCTCTACAGGAGTAGAACATTCCGCGAAATCTCCAGCCAATTCTGCTTTAGCCAATTCTGCTTCTTCGAGCAAAGGTTGGTCTGCGTTTGAAAATGGGGGACGGTTATTTGCTATTCAACTGCTAAATATGGAATAAGCCTCCACCGGCTTCGCCGCGAATACCGTGTTTATGCTGTGGAGTGGTCACAAACGCAGTATTCCGCTCCAGTGTCTCTACTGCTGTTTTTGATAGCTCATCCAGTTTTGGTGTATTGTGGTGACCTGCCGTTAGGGGGCTCCCGGAGAGTATCGCCGGCTAGGAGGTCTATTGGCAGTACAACTTCCCCACACACAGCTCGCCACGCAGCCAAGCACTTGCGGAAGCGACTATCATCGGACGGCTCAACAATCCGTAAGCTCTGCTGGTAAATATTCGACCGCCTCATGGCTGGTTTGCGGAAAATTCTATGTCAAGCTGCAGTCGATTCATGTGTGTTTTGTGTCATGTGAACAGAAGTCTCTATAGTGCATGAATGGTTGGACGAGATGCTGGCGGATGGGCATATTCCGCCCCAAGAATTGATGAAGGCAGTTATAGCCGTTACATCGGAGGGAGTCAGATTTGTCGACAGAACCGTGCCATCCACAAGGACAGATCTTCTAAGGAGAGCTGCAAATCACCTCAGCATAGGGTCATGTAAGGTTTCCATTTGTCCCTACTCAGCTTTGGCAGCGCTGTGCTGCCCCCTTTCCGAGACATTTGCAGTCTGTCTGTTCTTGCTCTCCTCCAATTCTGATTGGGTTTGTTTTTATTGTGCTGAACTCAGCGGATTTGCGACGGCTAGCGCAGGAAGTGAAGGGCGACCCTTTGTTAGCACACCAAGGGCCTTCGGGTGGTGCGCAGCCATTCCAATCTGAGTTGCACAAGGACTACAGCACACGCGAGAAACGGGGATTTCGCACGCCATCGCCTGGCCCCCAGATGCTAACTCCAACGGCCAGTTCGCCAGAACCATTTGAGACTTCTGGGTGGGCAAGTGCATCAGATGCATCAAGTGTCCCTGACCCCGTTGAGCCCGCTGAAGTATTTGAGACTCCCGAGTCAGTCGGAACCCAGGCGCCTTTGACGACGCCGTTGCCAGAGCTGGAAGTACCAACGTCTGACGGGCCAAAGTCTGAAGGTAGCTCAGAAGGTGATGAATTTGAGCATTACAGTCCTCCCCAAAGTAATTGGCTGATGAACTTAGAGGAGTTGCTAAGGGCTTCTCCGCCGCCGACACCTTCCCCTCAAACTGACGAACCCCTCCAGTTCTCGCCGGAAACTCAAAAGTTACTGGCCTCTATTCCATCTCTGCCAGGAAAGCCGATACCAGAGTCCACTAAAGAGCTGCTGGACTACTCTCCCTATGTTGGTGTTGCACCGAAGTGGATGCCATCCGTTGATGAGGAACCAGTGGAAGAGAGCCGTAGTGGCTTATTATCCCCGACGGATGCGAGTGACGAACCCATCGACGATCTTGCAAAGCAGGTAGACGACATCATTGCAGAGCTACAGGAGCCCTCTGAAGCTGAATATCAGTTAGTATTCGGGGAAACTTCACCAGGTCTGGACACCAAAGAAGGGCCATATGTGGAAGGAATGGAGGCATCGAGTCCGGTTGGAAAATGGTCGTCACCGCTGGACAAGGTTGCGGACGGGTTGATGGGAGGGAGAGAGCCAGAGAATGAAGGGTCCCTCTTGGAAGACGGTTCCCGGCAACCCCTCGGCACGAGTGAGGAGGCAGTTCAGACACCCTTGCATCAGCCTGATAAAAATGACGAGAGCTTACCGCAGACTTCCTCACTGCCAATGAGCAAGGGGGAAGCTGCGTTGGAGCTGCCGCCGCTGCCGCTTATAAGTATACCAGCGTGTACTACAGGCAGCAGGTGTGATAGCTTAAAAGCAAGGCATACGCCTTTAACCACCGATGTTCAATCAAGCCGGCCGAGACTCTGGGAAAGGACAAAGGCTGCTGCCGCCGAACACAAAACACTACTCAAAATGACGGGAGGGCTAGCCTTTGGGGCTCTGTTAATTGCAGGATTTGTGGCACTTAATAGACGGCTGCACCGCCGTCTGCCTATTTCGAGTCCTCTCATTAGCACAGTGGAGCCGAAGAAGTGCCACGTGCTTGTTGACTTCGCCAAGGGGAGAAGATTAAAGGCCATGGGTAGAGTGGCAAGCGTTGAAAGAGTAGAAGTGAACAACACGAGCAGGACGCTGACCGTGGAATACCTGGAAAAGCCCGCTTTACAGTGCTCGCGTGGTCGCGAAATTTTCAACTGGTTCAAGTATTTTTCCTCTTTCGGGAGGAACCTTGTCCGTCGAGTAGAACAAATCCGTGTCCCGGATTCGTGCATGGCTGGACCTTACTCGAAGTTTCAAGTTAAGGAAGACAAGGGAGCTTCTGCCCGCTTACTTGTGGACCTTGATATGAACCCAGGCCCGCTGGCTGTGCCCAGGGAGTTGATGGAGGCTACGGATCTAGAGGAACTTCTATCGAACTATGGAAAGGACCCCACGTGGAAGGTGTACGATGACTGTGTGATGCACATCACGATCGACAGACCTTTTAGGGGTTCCCCAATCGTTGTGGTAGAAAGTGCTCGTGCCCGAGTAGGATTCCAAAACCCAGAGCTGCAGCACCTCAGCAGTCCTCTACCCAGAGAATGTGACTGGATGAAGCCCTGGACGCTTCGTATTGCTTACAAGAGTAATAACGGTGGCCCGGTGGACCTATTGCTGCTGATGAGTGCAGCTGTTCCGCCTCTGGAAGAAACCATAGTCCTCGACAGGGAAGCCGGGGATGCAGCTTTAGACGACCCCGATGACATTTTGGAGGACATACGCGGGTTATTTGGGGAATGAAAGAGACCCACCATGCAAGTCCTCCGGTTGGAGCAATATGCAGCATGCAAATTTGCGTGCACTCAGGACCCAGCCCGATGTGTATGTGAACGTCTGGCTGAGCCGCTAACAGAGCTTCGTATGCATTTGAAAACTCCCCTACCACTTGAGATAACGTTTTTTGCGTCCCCTCATGCGTCTTCAGGTGTGCATGCTGAAAGAGGAAGAGCTGCGGCTTGATCGACTATTAAGGCTGTTGCTTGATATATATGTACATATATAACACTCTATAACTAGATTTTTGTTGCCGGCAGATAATGCGCTGGCAGTCGGATGCGAGGAATGCTACCTTCCTGATGATTAAGTCCTTTGTAGTTCGAATCCCTGTTTACACATTTTTGACCCAAAAGACCTTAATCCTTTCAGATTGGTTCCATTAACACTTTTTGCTGCATGAGGTAACCCGTCATGACAAAATGTCTCTATACCGTAGCGGGGGGACTGTCGATTGATAGTTCCTGCTAGTGCCGGAAGACAGATTTGGTGCATTGCGGGTACCACAGTCTCGCCTACCGAGGCCAGTTCCTTGGCAGGCTACCAGTACGTGCGTCCTAACAATTCCTACACAGGTGGCTGCACTGCATTCTAAAGGTTACGTCGACTCCGCCCCCACTGGGGCTTCTAGTCGTTGGGGCACGTCCGTATTCTAAGTGTAGTGCAGCTTGAATCACTACCCGTGCAATTTCCGAGTTAACGCATTTCAAGAGTTTTAAAATATGCAGGTGTTCGTCTTGAAATGCAGGTTGCTAAATAAATTCGCGTCAGCCAGGCAGCCGTCGCGAATGTTCTATGTCAGTATGCAAACAACGAGAGTGGCAATTCTGGGATAAAGCAGCGATCGAAGTCGGGCACTTTCGGCATAAAAGTGTCTCTACGGTAGCTAGAGAGAGCTCGTCTCGCATCCCAGAACTGGCTTTCATGCATTGCCAATTCACTGCTGTTCTCAGACGTCTGGTCTTCGGGAGTGCTCCTATTGTCCTCACTGACCCGCTGGTCCTGCCGCTGCTGCAGCGCTTCCAGAAGGTTTGATTGCTCACTTATCTTATTTAGGCCATCACCCGCTGAGCTATCCTCCTCATGCCACACATATTGGATGTTGGGGTGGAATCTGATGGACGCCTCAATGAACCTGCGATCCATGTCCAAGCTGTATATGGTGTGGTTCGCAAGCTCGAGCAGTGCTGGGCGGAAGTCCCTTGTGAGAAATTCCAGCTCTTCCTGGCAGAGGCCCGGAGGCAAATTGTCTTCGCTTAGAACAAATTGAACTTCATCTTTCATGCGGTTGTATTGCAGGCGCAGCGCTCGTTGCCTGTTCAGGATCTCAGCTACTTCACCACTCAACACCGGCCTGTTTTGTTCCACTTTGGCGTGCATGGCGTCCCAGCCGTTTCTGTACAAGGAATAAGCTATTTGCCTCCTGCGACTCTGCGCCGCCAGGTGGAAGAAAACTGCAAATGCAGATTGGTGGGTCTGCCTTCTTAGTGCTCTGTAGTCATCGAGACACTTGCGGATGGCTGTGATGACCAGTGGATCTGTGAAGTCATCCTTTGTCCCAGCTGAGTCGTCTTTTAAACTGTACAGCTCTGCAAATTCTTCGTCCACCTTGGAGTGCACCGGTAGGCGGCTTACTCGCCTCGGGTACAGCCAATGGCGAGCGTTCAGCGTCCATTCGTGCAGCCTCGACACAAATTTGGCAGAGAAGATTGAAAGAGCAATAGCAAAAATTCCAAACATCCACTGACGCCGGACTGCAATTTTGGACGCTATAGCCTCCTGGATGTTGCCGGCGATCCCCGGTGGAGCAGCGACCGTTGCAGAGGGCGCAGCGGTCGCATGGTAAGAGCGCGAACTGCCCGCGGGCACGCTGGAGTCGGCTCCCTTCTTAAGCACTGGCAAGGCAAACCGTAGATGATACATTGCAAGAACCATGGCCATCATACCCCCCAAAAGAGCCAGCGTACCGGATAGCCATTGCCGACTACGTCGCTCGGCTTCAGCTCGGTTGCTACGCTGACGGAACTTGGACAGTGAGACTTCGTCCAAGTCTCCAAATTGAGAGGATAGGGGATGTGAAGGGTGTGAACACGGAGAAGAGGACCATGTAGGAGGACTACGTGGGGACTCGCTCCCAGGACTATCGTCTTCAGACAGGCTTTCAAGGAAGGGCTCGTCCGGAGATATCTCCTTCCTCCCCACGCCTAGACGGCGGAGTGCAAGTCGGAGCTTCACAGAAGGATGCTCTTTGGAAACGCCTGTCGAGGGCAAGTCGCGACAGGGCGACGACCCACCTACAAGAGGAGCGGTGGTTGCCGCCATGGCTCGTCGTGCTCCATGTCTTCCTTCTCCAGCAGCCCTTCTCCCCCGTCGTCCGAACTCTCCCCTATGTGCAGATCTTGCCGAAACTTTGCTGAGGCAGGCAACAATCGAAAAACAACGGTCCCCTCGTCGAAGCCACGGGTTTCGACACGAGGCACTGAGGGGCCGGACGCCGCCTCTTCACTCGTCAATGTCTGTGCTCTCTAGCCAACCCCTCCAGACATGAAAGGTACAAAAGCCTTGGGAGTTTTTCCCCAAGTGGGGATGAACCGTACTGGCCACAAAGAGGAAGAGATGCCAAGGCGAACAGTGGCGGGGAATCCGCACCTGCATGAACAAACAGTCAGTCTATGGCCTCCTTCGTAACATCCTTCGCCACTTCAACAAGCAAAATGCAAGCATATGGTGAATGCATTGCATTGATATTCCTCGTGATTCTGTCTTCGCTTGCCCAGGTAGAATAGCGGAAGCTCTCGCTGGGGCCGGGGACCGCTGACGCCTGCAGCACCTCGCCGCAAACGCTTGTTCCGCATGCAGCAGGGAAGTGAATAATTGTTCATGGTTGGGCTACCGTCTCTAGAATCCCAAGTTATACAGGGCTAACTTTGTAAGGTGGGGCGTGGTCTGTATTGCAAAATAGGGATATTCTTGGCATACTGCCCATGCATCACCAGGGAAGGTGTATGACGATTGAAACGAGTCCTCGCACTTAGCTGAGGGCCACCGCGAGTTGTAATGTGGCCAGAACACTTTAGGGAAGGATTCCCAGAAACCAGCTGACCACCCCTACGGGAATCAGACATCTTTCCCGCACATCCTCCAGGGTCAACGGCAGGTGCGGAGATCAACTGGCCCCACACGAGATTCAACGAAACGCACTTTTCAGCAAATTCTGCTGCATGGCAACGCCACATACAAGTATACCCAGCCCCTCTTGTGGCGCATGCTTGAGCACTCTGCTGCAAGTACTGCTGCAAACAACTCCACATTAAAGTATACCTACCCCCTTTGTGGTGAACGCAGTAAGTAGCATTGTAACCAATTGTTATACACTTGCTTGGTCTTCAGTATCCAGAATTCTTGCTAGTAAAAGCACAAACATCAACTATAGGCACACTGTGGTACATTTTTATCCCCTTCACCCACTGTCGTTCCTCTTTCTCTATACGGGAGATGTATTAGTAGGTGTCTCCCGTTCTGCTAATTTTGAAAACTAACCTACGCCGCCAGAGGAACAGAATATTCTTCCACCTTTCCGCACCACTGCTCAACTCACATTTGGACTATCAACAAAGGGAGGGACATTCTTCGTGCAGTTCCTTCGCGAGAGCAATGCACTTGAATATTTGAGCACTGATCGGTTTCAAAAGCCTCTAGGCATATATCCTTTCTTCTGTCAGCCACCCACCGGAAGGCAAACCCTGATGAATCTCCTGATTCTGACGGATATTCTGCGAATATTCAGTTGGATCAATTTCCCATTTTTTTCGCACAACGGCGTCACACACCAGCTAGCCTGTGGAGGTGAGGTTTGCAACTCGCGGTTGCCTGAGCCAAGTAGGTTTTCCAACTGGGACCTGTGCCCTTAACTATAGTGGAGGACCGGCGACATCAGCGAAGAGCGAAAACTCCGCTTCTCCTCAATGCAACTGGCCACAATCCAGTGTACAGTTACCCTGGGCTCAGCTGCACAAACGCCTGGACTGATGAGAAAAGCGTGAAGCCTGCTGTGATTTGGAATACACGGTGCTGTAACTATTGCAAAGCAGAAATGTATGCAAGCGAACCCGTGCTTCCTCCGCTACATGTGCAGTTGGACATTACAAAACTGTTCAACACTAGTCGGTTACAAGGGGCCATCTTGACAGCAAACAAAAATGCGCAAACTACCTTCATGAGGGCGGCAACGCGGCTCCCTAATATTATGTGAGTACATCTCTGAGCTGCGATGAAGCCAAATACCTTCGCTAAACGTGCCGTAAGAGCAGCTTCCCTACCACCCCATTCTACACGGGTCCTCGGCACATACACACAAGCACGTTGGGCTGAGGGAGAGGAAGCTAACCGTCAAGCGTTGGGGCCCACGTTTCCGCAGCCCATGCAGTGCGGCAGAACCGCCCGCAAGCGCAACCGGGTATTCTATACTAACCCTGGATGGAATTGCTAAAAGCCTCTGCTTGCTTGCAAGCTTGCTACGGGCGTACACCTGGCAACAAAGTAAGTGTTTCTGTGTCGATTGCGGACAGCTTGTGCTACACAGACCACGGTGCACGCGATAGTCTGCAAGGCAACCCCACATGCATGCATGACCGAGCCCTGTTTGCTGCCCGCATTAACACTAAAGACAGTCCTTAAATTCCTCCTTGTCTGTCATTTTCCAGCGTACACACAAACATTGATGCATCCAGAATGCTCTGAGCGCTCCTGATAAAGTAAGGGTAGACGAATGCACTGTGTCGTCGCCCCCGTCCTCAGTGACAAGGGAAAAAGCCGGCAAAATTCACAAGGCTTCCTAAAGAAAAGCTTCCTACATGAATATGAATGCTTTTTGTTTAAAATTAACACGTCACCTCGGGAGTGCAGGGAAGTTAAAGTGCCTTTTGTTGGTGTGGGGCTGCCGTAAAGTCTGCCGGAGAGGGCTGCACCGCTTTACAGGGGGCTGGCATGAAACAGTGCTGAAGTTACCTTCATCCACGAAGCCATCGAATGATTACGTTAAATTTTCCGGTGCTTCCAGGCATTGAGAATTTGCCACTTCTACAAGGAGAACTAGGAAAATGGTCAAACTGTGAGTCTTTGTGCTCCCGATCCGCAGCCGCACGTACCCCGGCGCTGTGTGGGGGAAGGCGTTACATTGTTTCCAATCTGTCATATTTTCTTTTCTCTCCATTTCTACTTAGCTGTGACCAATGTCATGGATAAGTAAAAGGCGGGGCTCCCGCCCTTGGACCAACGGGTCCCCCCTTGTGGGGGGCTCCGCCGTAATGTTGGCAGTTGGGCTCCAGTGGATGCAGTAGAATGCATTAGAGTGGATTGGGATAAAGTGGAGTAGTGTTTTACGTTGGGTGGTGACGGGAACTGTCAGATCAGAAGGGAAAGGAGGGGGCAGCGGCCGGCGAACATGTAGCTGTGTGGTGTTATGGGGATTTGCGGGCCTCGCCATTCCCTTATACAATACCTGCCTGTCTGCATAGAAAGGAGGGAAGGTGTCCTGTGATGTGGCCAATTGTTGCATTATTGTGTTGCTTATCATAGGGATGGTGGTGCTACGTGCACACCGGTTAACCTTGGCGAGACCCCTCGTTTTTCAGGTTATTCATCCTTTCCTCACCGTGAACATAGCCTGCGTTTCCTTCGTTTCTGCTGTGCAGGCTCAAGCCTGGACGTGTGGTGGTGGTCCTCAACGGCCGCATGGCCGGTAAGAAGGGTATAGTGGTGAACACTTCGGAGGGCACCAAGGAGCGTCATTTCTGCTATTGCCTAGTGGCGGGAATTGAGAAGGCCCCCCTTAAGGTTTCCAAACGCATGAGTGCTATCAAGGTTCAGAAGCGCATGCGTCCCAAGGCCTTCATCCGCTACGTCAACGTCCGCCACCTGATGCCCACTAGGTGAGGAGTGACAGGAGATATTGAGCTATTGAGCTACTCCGTAGATACATCTGCGCTCGCCGTCTGGTACGTGGGCAATGTTTCTGTCGTGTGAAGCCTCTTCAAGATTATATGCTTCTCAGTTTCATTGGTGCTGCTGCAGGTACACCGTTAGCAATGACTTCGACGTGAAGTCCCTTGTTCCAGATTCTGCCTTGGAAGACAGTGCCTCACGGAAGGCCGCTAAGAAGGCCCTGGCCAGCATTTTCTACGAGAAGTTCATGAACCCAATCAACGAGAAGGCTGGGAAGGTGTCGAAAGACGTTCTCTTCCTCCGGAAGAAACTCAGGTTCTAATCTGGACCTTGTTCTTGTCCGTGTGGAAGGAATGGTGGGGATCGCATTGGGGGAGGCACTTTAGCTGTTTCCGCTCAGTATGACGTGCTGAAGAAGCACCTGGCTATCAGCTGGGTTCCGTCTTTGGCGAACTTGGGGGCCTGTTCCCATAAGTGGTACTAAACTTTATAGGAAGCTTCTGCATAGCTGTTAGTATATTTTTTTTCACCACGGTTGTAGTCGACGACCGTCAGTAGATAATTCATGGCCTCGTTAGATTAAATAGATCCACTGGAGCTGTTGCTAGTTATTAATCTGGAAGTGCTCACAGTAGAGATTGAGGTGCCCATCAAATGTACTGGTAACCCTAAAACAAGATCGGGCAAGGAAGTGCATTCCCGATTTTGTTTTAGAGGGGTGCCAGGCTTCCTGTATGGGGGGTCGCCTAAGTCTATGGCACGTTGATGGTACATTACAGTTGAACTACTAGCAAGGCCAGTGCTTGTAGGAGGAGGCCGTGGGGATGGCTTGAGCCCTCCAATCGTTCAGGAAGGAAGAACATGTGTGGGAGGACGGCAAGCCAACGAATTATTGGAATTGTTGGGAATGGAGTAAAGTATGAAGATGGCGCCTTGTAGGCATTGACGTGCCTTCGCAGTGACCGGTGAACCTCTTTTCTTACTTGTCGCTGTAGAGCATAACCTCACTGCACGGAGTTCGTAGTGGTCACCGGGCCTCCAAGGGGGGCGGGATAACTTGGTAAATACGTTGGAGAAGGGGACTTAATTTCAATTTACGGAGGAAAGTAGATCATCTTAGTTAAAAATAAGTGTTTTCATTCAAACAGGTAGGAGTATCATTGTTGATATGTTGGTCACGTGTGTGGCACCACAACCCCACACACACCGTGGGGGCATCACCACGTGTTGTTGGTGATCTAGCGGGCTTTCCCCCGATGTTTCAGCGAAATTTCTTCATATTGATCCAAGACAAAACATTAACCTCACCTTGTGGCATCTGCATTGACGGAGTCACGGATACTGGAAAAGACAGCAGAGTCATTCACCGCTCGAGTCATATTGTCGTAACTACCCAGCGCCAGCATCCAATATCATACTTGTCCCCTTGAAGATGAATCGAAGGGCCGGTTTTTCTGCCTAGGCGTACATAAGAATCGACACACTGCCCCAGGACGTACTCAGCTCTATTGGGTGGTGACGATAGTACGGCGTGACGAGCCTCGAGCTGCCCAACATGGTGCCCAAAACTGAACGTCCCCCTGTTCCCAACCCCTATGCAATCGACTATGCCCCGACAGACAGGGCTACATGCAAGGTTCGCCGACAGACTTGATGCCGGTGCAGCTATCTGGAGAGGTTTATCCTGCCAACATCCCTCTCTGCAAGACCCCCTAAAATATCTGTCTAAGTTGATTCATATGGCCCCCTCTCTATCACTAGGGTCTCTGTGTGTGTGCAGGGGTGTGATGGACGCATCGGTCTTGATTCTCTGCGCTTCATACGAAAGGTGTGGAGCCGTTTTCATGATGGCTTCGATGAGTTAAAATACCACTTACGGTGTGGCAAAAAGTATACAGATAACCTCGAGGAAATTAGATGTAAGTTATGGAGGGTTGTAGCACTGCAGGGCACTGTAGGGGGAATTGTGGATCTCGTCAGTTGCAAGGCGATCAGAACCAACCATTGCTGCATCTGTGGTGTCCTGTATATTTCTTTGATACAGTGTGGCAGGCTTTGCGTTGGAGCGACATTCTTCGAGTTGCAAAGAGCTTCAACACAACTATAGATGAGGATCAGTGCGTATTTCTAGGCTATATCAAGCTCAAATGCAACAGGCTGCATGCTTGCAATCCATTTTTGATCTCACCCGTGCGAAGTGCTTAGCTGCTATCTAAAATAGAAATTTGTTCGTGTATTGAAACCCAAATCCATGTGTTGTCTGCGGCGTCGTCAGTCCCGCAGTGCAGGCACTGAAAAGACGCAGCGATGCGATTTGGAGTCTCAAAGCCTTGCTTGTGGTAAGCCTTCGCTGGCCATAAGCCACGTTCCTTGCTGCAGTGGCTGCCGCTGCTGGATGTAGACAGATAGCCCAGCTGCACACCCGTGATCTCGTTATCCGTGTGTCTGGGAATTCCGCTTGCAGGAAATCCCAAAGAAACAGTTGCTGCCAATTCTGGATGCAAATGGAATTCCCTACAACGAGAAAAAAATATCGGTGACTCACGTGCTTTCCTCAGTAACAAGCTAGTGACCTGTCTGGAAGCAGTTGGCATAGGTGTGCAGTCATCGATGGTTCGCGCATATTCACTGCTTGCAGATTGGCGAGGCTGCGCACATTGTAGCGGATGGATTCATGTTTGGGAAATTCCCCCCGTGTCCTATCTGCGGGAACTCTGCACTTATCCAAGTAAGTGGCTGTCCAGTGTCTCATCAAACCACTAACAACGAAGAACTAACTGGAAGATGTCTGAATGCGGGCGTGAAGAGCCTGCTCAAGTAGTGGCGGCTGCCAGAAATACTTGACTTCTATTATTGGCTTTAAGATACTGGCAAGAATATGCAAGAATAGCGAAGGTACTGCTTTTGCGGTGCAGTACGGAGGCGAAATTCACTGCAAGGGCTACGTATCAGCAACTACAAAGTGCGTCTTTTCGTTCGTGGTGTCAGATATCTTGAGGCCAGATGAAGTTTGTGACAACTCTGCGACTGGCGTTTCTTTTGAAGAGCTAGAGCGGAAGGAGCTTTTCGTGCTGCCGGTACGTTTGTTGTGCAAAATCCAAAGGCTCAGAAAATAGTTGCCCCCAATCAATAGCTGTCACAACCGTACTGCCTGTGTGCATTTTCGTATTTATTGCCGGGTGCAGGATGAAGCAAAGCGAATCCCCGTATTCAAGAAGTGGAAGTGCCCTGAAGGTGTCGAGGGCTGTATGAAGCTTGGCAGTCCACTGAGTTAGTTAAACAACTACCCACAAATAGCTCACCAAAACATGTTTGCAAATTACTCGAGTAGTGGCCGTAATATTGCTTGGGAGTCCTTGTGGGGGTTGTGGCTGCTGCAGGTGCGCCGTCTCCCAAAGCGTAAGTCTGCAGACGGCGCTGCTCGTGAAAGAGTTTCTAGTAAACGCTAGTCTTTTGGAAGGGGCCTCCACATTAGAAAACGTCAATGCTGCTTAGCTGATGTCAGGAAATAGTATGATGATCATACGATCATCATACTATGTACGATTGTTGCCTTGTTCTACGTGCAGCCCCAAAGCGGAGAAAGATTCGGGTGAACCTGAATTTATCCCTCCTGGAAAAGAACTTGTGGGGCTTAGCTTTACATCAGTAGGCGCAACTGATCCCCCGAAGTGAGAATGTTGAACCTCTGCCAGCAGCTCCCGTTTAGTGCCTGAGGATCAGGTCCTCCCCTGCTTCTGTAGAAAGTGCTGGTTCTTTTCCGTCAAGCACTTTGCTTAGCTGTTTTGACAATTGCCATATCCAGATTCTGGCGTTTTCCTGACACCGATACTTCCTTCTGACGCATCGCCGTTTTCTACATGGGCATTGGTTTCGTGGCTCGTTAATGTTTCAGGGCGGAGCTCCAACTCTTGATCGAGAAACACTCCGGAGAGTACACGTGAGGCAGCAGCCAACTGCATTTTGACTTTTTGGTCGACTTTTAGGAATGGTTGTTAGCTGTTTCTCGCCAGAGAGTTTAGGCCTAAGCCGTACACTTCCCGGTAATTGCAGATGCAGGATATTGTTGCATGCCGTGCTGCTGCACATCTGTGGTATGCTGCCTTAATTTAGTTGGGTGCCTAGCTGTTCTTGCCATCGTTGTGTTTTCCGTGTGCCTTGCTATCCTGGGCTATCCACTGCCAGCGAGCAGCCCGAAGGGCGCACAACATTTCTGTTGGTCGGGGACGGCGACAGTCACGAGTTCACGAAAAAATATCGTGATGCAAAAGCCGCAGGCGTCCCTATTGTGCATGTGAGCCACCTTGAAATCAAGAAATATTCCATATTTGCTCTCGGAAAACTGGCGTTGGCGCAGATGCTTTTTATATGACCTTTCTGCAAAGTTATTATGCGTTCAATGAGTAAACTAGCCTGCAGTCGCGGCCAGAATGAGTTGTAGTACTTTTCTGTTACATTAACAAACGCTTACTCAAGGTGTGAGTCTTCCGCTATCTCATGAGTCCCGAGTGGAACCACGCACATGCCAACGAGTCTCCAGGTCTAAGTTGCTTGTTCAGAGCTCCTTCATAAAGGCCCTAATACGACGGAAAAATGTGGAGCCCAAGCTCAAGCTGGCGGAGTGTCGCAAATGGAAGGGTCCGGAAGACGGCCCGGACCCTCGGCCCATGGTTAGCTCTGCAGGCTGTCTAAGGCCCCTTGGGAGGTGGCGTCCTTTGAAGATCGCGGGTATATTTTCCCCTGTAGCTCCTGTTGTGCTCGACAGCAAAAGCTCGTTTGCTTTGATTATGTGCTCCAGGGTCTGCTCTTACGGAAAAGGAAGTATGCACAGTATTATCTCGTTGAGGGGAAAATTGCACTCGAATTGCCAAGTCCAACAGAGTCTCTCAAGCAGCTTCGTGAAGCTCGCGCAAAGGATAACTCTCGAACGAAGCGCCCGCCCATCGCAAAGGGATCTCCGCTTTTGCAGGTACGGCTCCCTTGCCTTTCGCGCCATGGCTCCAGTAGACTCACGAACCCAGGAACTCGTCTACGGCCAAGGGGTGTTAAAATGGGGGGAGTTTGATGTAACAAGATGCTTTTCGTGGAGGAGGCAAATAAGCTGTCTACTTAACGTAAAATGGCTATACCGTAATGATTGCTTTATATGTATTAGTGCGAATGGGTGCACTAGGTGGATCCTCTATTCAGTTGCAAGGGAGGTCATATTTACGTGGACAAGTATGGAAATGCCTTCAATTGCTGCACACAATTTACTGACATCAGCACAGGTCAGTGACTGTCAGGTTTGTCGCCGGCCCTTTGACTTGCCGACGATTTGTCTCGTTCTCCGTTGAGGGACCGTCGGCGCCTCCGTTTTCTGATGCACTCAGGCATTAACAAGTACTATTCCATGCAGATCGTTCAAACTAACAAGGCATATCACTTCTTCACGAAGTGGGGTCGCCTTGGGGCTGACGATAAGTTGACGAATGATTACAAGTAAGGGCCAAGCAGCGCATCGTGTCCCAGCAATAGTCCTTTTGGTATTCCTCACCACTACTTGCCTCTAGGCCCGTAAACAGTGATGCTCACCACATGCGCCAATTTTCACCCTTGGTTTAGTTTGAAAACTATCATTCCCGTTTTTCACATCCTGTGGGCTTCAGGCAGCAGTCATTTGGACAGGACGTGGATGGCGCAGTTGGTACGTGATAGCCCGAAATGTGTATCCCACCTGTTGTCTAGCAGACTTGGTTTCCCGCTGTTTCTTGGCGTTCAGGGGAAGACCCCGAAATTGTCTTATTTCTGCGCTGTGCTTACAGATGCATTTGAGTCAAAATTTTTTGGGCTAACTGGCACCCAATGGAGTGACCGTTTCAACTTCGTTCAGCAGCCTGGCAGGTGCTTTCGCTAATGGGTCGGATCTTTTCTTTAAAGAAACGAATTTACTGTTAGGCATTCGGTCTTAGCCCAATTCTGGGTTGTTCATGCTACTGTAATACTCTCTTGTCTGCGTAGGTATGGCTTTGTTGAGCTGGCGGGCTATGAGATGGAAGATGGGTCAACTGAGGAACCCAAGCTCAAACGCGCAAAACTTGAAGCTGCCAGGTAACGCGCTTGGTGTGATGTTGCAAGAGTCCAGCTGGCAGCTGTGGGAGGTTGCTGTGTCACAGTAGGTTCAAGCCTTCGACTCCCATTATAAACAGTTTTGTCAACTGTACTCTTCAGGAGTTTCTGCGTTTCTGATGCAGCGCTAGCAGTACTGTGGCAGAGTGCACTCTACCCCCAGAGGTCAAGACTATCGTGGAGCTCATCTTTGATCGTATGTCTTGGTTTGTGTCCGGAATGTCTACACACCTGTCTTAGCCCGTTTTACAATACGGGGGCCTTTTGGTATTGGCAGGAAAGTGGGTTATTTGGTATTCACTGGGTGGACCATACCTCAGGTAAACTGGCAGAGAAGCTGCTCACCGAGCAGCATCTCAACCTTCAAAAACTCCCGATCGATTCCATTTCCAAACGGCAGCTGCAGGAAGGCTATGCAGTACTTCAGGTACAGTCTGCCCGTCATTAACCCTAAGGACTCTCACAACAATTCTTTGCGTATGCCTGTATCCGCGGGTGTGTACAGGGCCCTGCTGTGTGCCTGACGCTTGTGCTTAGGAAATTCAAAACCTCCTCCGCGAGGACGCAGAAAAAATCAACACGCTTAAGCATCAGTGAGCAAACGTTCTTATTTTCCCTCCCGCATGTAGTCCTGCATTTCAGTGCGATTATAACTTACTGCGGAATTTAAAGGTAATTCCCGCAAATGTTGAACTGCAGTGTGTTTTTGAAAATAGGACCCGGTTAGCGGACGCCACAAATCGGTTTTACATCAAAATACCACACGTCGTAAGCGCGTAGTTGGAGGCGGTTCTGAGCCCTAAAAAGAAGGTGGCAAACAGGCATGCGTGCACCAGCATGGGCTAAGCCTCAATGCACCGCATCAGTTGCACTTTTTGTCCTGTGTGTGCTTGTCCTGCAGTTCACTCACGCCGAAAGGCCTCCAGTTCTTGACTCACTGGCAAAGTTGAGGACCAAGATCGAAATGATGGAACAGCTGTTAGAGGTGCTGCTGGAGCACGTGCTTCCCCAGACCTTTACAGAATTTAGGGCTCTATTCGACGCATACTCGACTACTCAGACTGCGCGGCTAGGATGCCACACATGTGATGATTTACTCATCCCAGGCCTTTCTTTATGTGTCGTGTTATCGTGCAGATATCGGTCGCGCAATCTCTTCTGACAGACGCTCTGCTAAACGCTAGAGACAAGCACCCACTGGATGCCCAATACGAGCAGCTGCGCTGCAAACTGGAGGTACTGGGTTTTCTTAGACTCCTTTGCACTATATTCCCACTTTTGTTAAGATCTCACAAGAGATGCACTGTAGTCAACTCGGAGAGACGGCTCTGTTTAGGAGCGGTCAGGTGCCTTGCATACAGAGAATTTTTATCCCATGCCAGCCTTTGCAAGCCCGTTTCTAACTTTCGTGCAATCCCAACACAATTTCTTCTCGTTGCGTTATTCAGCCGCTGCCCAAATGCCACGAAGAGCGTAAACTGGTGGAGCGGCTTGTAGCAGACACCCACGCACCGACCCACAACACGTGGAAGCTAAAGATCCAGAGCGTCTTCAAGTGTGATCGCCAAGGAGAAACGGAACGTTTCAACAAGGACCTGGGCAACCGCATGCTATTGTGGCACGGTTCCCGCTTGGTTAGCCGATTGATAGCTCAGTATTCTTTTTAATCTTTGGACTAACACGTCCCCATGCAGAATAAATTGTGTGGTTGTCGGCGGAATGACTTTGGTTTGGGTTGTCGTGTTTGAGGTTCAGTTTCGTTCTACACTATTCAGGCCAGTCTTTTCCCTTTTGTGAGCGAACTCGGGTTGTTTTAGTTCCCTAACTAAGTAGTAGATTTCAGAGAGTGAGGCCTGCGCTGCGCAGACAAATTGGCCAAGTATTCTCGCCAAAGGTTTGCAAGTTGCCCCCCCAGAGGCGCCGTCGTCAGGGTACATGTTTGACAAAGGGATTTACTTTGCCGATATGGTATGTTTCTACTTTGAGCAATAATTCATACGGAATCGCCACTGGTGTGACAGTTTGACAATACTGCAACGTATGGGTGTGGTCAGACACCTCCGCCTACAAATTCATGGCGCAAGTAGAACAGGTTGGTTGGCGCCTTCAATGCAATGCAAAGCGGGATGCAGTAGGTTGACTCCCGCGAACCGTTGTGTTGCAGGTAAGCAAGTCATCGCAGTACTGCTTCGCGTCATCTGCTCAACCGCATGGGCTTTTAGTCCTTTGTGAGGCGGCACTGGGGAAGCAGCGCCAGCTCCTTGGGGCCGACTATGAGGCGGCTACCAAGTGCAAAAGTGATGGTAAGCAAGCAATTGCTGAACAACCGTCTTTCTGTTGCAACGGGCCTGTTTGCCAGGGGACTACATGTGAATTTGGCTGGAATACTCGTTGGCGCTTTTGACCGCTGCAGGGGAAGACAGCGTGCACGGCGTGGGCCGCATGTGCCCCAATCCAGACTCTGACTTTGAGATTTCATCGGTCATTGATGGAAAGCCAGTTCGTGTCTGCGGTGGAAAGAGCTGGAACAACTCAAAGGCGGTCGACGACGTATGCAGCACCTATCATGCACTTCACATATTGTATTTCGACATATCCCTCGAGCCTGGCTTAGAAATAGGTAGCATAAAGGGATTCGTGATAGGGGACAGCTAAACGTAAAGCCTGCAGAGAGACATCCCCCACCGATCTTCCCATGAATTACTCTGTAAGGCTTGTGAATGATAACGGATTATGCATGCGGACTGTGCAGCTGAAGGCCAACACGCCCGGGAGTCCTGATGCAGCCCTGATGTATAACGAATACGTCGTTTACGACCCAGTGAGCTGCAGCATCACTTGCTCACCCTGGTCTTCCCCTTCGAGTTGAACTATCGCTACAGATATACAACAGATGTGAATATACGAATCGTATGTGTACTCTTTAGCAACTTTCGTGGCCGTGTGTGTCCGCTTCGAAATTTGTCGCAGCGTCAAATCAAGATACGCTACCTGATTCACGTTGAATTCGAGTTCGCGTCGTTTGACCTGGATTCCATCTGAACGTGTGGAACCACCAAATATTTAGCATTTCTCTATGCAGAGCTGCTGAGCGGATGATGTCTCACCCAGATGCCCGCCATACTCTCTGTAATGCCTTGTCGAATTGTTTCAAAATGCCTCCTGGAAAAGTAGTACACTTTGTAGCCAGAGCATTGGGGGTAAAGGGCAGTGAATCACAAAATGGGACGCTGTGTGAAAACCTCTTGCGTTTTGACAAAAACCTTGTCAAAAAATTTCAAGCGATTGTGCAGACGAGCCAAGCTTTTGCGTAAGAAGGCTCGTTGCAAGGCAATCCTTATTGCCAACTGCGGCGTAAGCGCGCCGTGGTATGGCACCGCAGACTGCACTTTAACAGAGGCAGAGGCCAGCTGATATCGGATTGGCAACAGAAGCAAAACGGTAATGTCCCCATAGCGGACAGCCGCATGACAGGTTGAAAGTTATGGTACACTGGAATGCTAAAGTCGATGGGTTTAGGTAGAAGGTATTCGAAGGCTCCATGCATTGTGGAAGGAGTGCCAACCTTCACAACTCTTGCTGCACCAGCGTGGCCCCTAGCCTGAGCCCTTCCGCATTGGTAATTCTACCATGGAGATGGTGTGAAACTACCGACTCCGCATAAACCTTTATCACGTCAGTGATTCAAACCTTTATGCGGCTTAGGCCCCGTTTCTAGCATTGCTTTCCTGCTTACTGCTCGCATACACGCCCCCAGGTCAGAAAGCGATTCGCGGATCAGACTTCAACTTGATCATGTCGGACTGCGTGTGTAAACTCAACACTTTGAGCTTGCTCTTGATTGCATTGATACGCAACTGGTTTGTTTGTGACTGGTGACAAAGCTCTCGATAGATTGTCAGCAGATGGCGCCGCAACTCCGGGTCGCGTCCTAGATATGGTTGGCGGCGAACCTGCAACGAGCATCACCTTCACATTTGAGCAGCAAATTAATGCCTTACCCCAACGGGAGCCTGTTCTGAATAGGGAAACCCCGGAGAACAAAAATTGCCCAAGAGGCGCACAGCAGCAAGGCTTTGCAATGGAAATGGCTCTCGCACACAAACCTGCGGGTAACTCGTGTACTCCCATTCGCGGAGGTCGGGATTTTCACACTCGCGCTCGAGATGGTCAGCTATCGTGTTGAGCCTTGTGGAAGCAGCGGTGCACTTGAAGCGCAGATCTCCTAGCAGCTCATTTATCTGGCCTCCACGAGCTTCGTCTAGCGAACGACCCATGAGGTTGTCATACCCCTTCATATCCGGGGTTGCCTTGTGTCCGGGGAGCTGCGAAATACCGTGAAACGTCTTATACGTCATGGACGGATCCTTGTCGGTTGGCCCTTGGGCATCTGATGGCATGGTAGTCATGACAGTTCACAAGTTAAATAAGCACGACTGCCTTAGAAGCGAATGGAAGCTGTCATCTAAACACGGATCGCTTCACAACGCAGCACACATTCTTGTACAAACATGTATATAGCATTACGAGAGCAGTTGATGCTGGATATGCACTACTCAATGTCCTTATGTGCACGACCGACCTCCTTCCTTTTCAAGAAAATCTACGCTCGTATTCGGGGGTGGGAATCCGATGAATGGTTGCTTCCTGCTACGACTGAGGGCAGGATCCACAGATGGGAGCCGCCCCATTTTCACAGTGCTGGAGAAGGGCGGTGCTGCTAGGGCATCCAGCCTCTCTTCAATGGTCCTCCCCGGTTGTGAATATAGACGGCTGTAATAACTGAGAATAGCGGACTTGAGGTCATCCAAATTTTGTCGTATCTCTCCAACAACAATCTGCTCGGGTGCCTGTCGGCGCACCAGACCACTGCGGGGATCAGTGTTGGTATCCTGCTCTGGAGTCCCGCTTGAAGGTCGTGCATCGGCGCCTGTCGGCGGTGGCAGCTCAGAGCCTCTAGACTGCTGAGAGCCCGCAGGTGCGGGGGAATCCATCGTACCGCCCTGGCGGAGGTTGTTTGCAGTTGCGATCTGCCTTGCACGAGAAAGTGTAACCTCACCATACAGCGCGTAACTCGTTATCTCTAAGACCCGGCCTGCGGAAAGGCCGACTCCTCGGCTGCCCGATCGGGCAATCGGCGTGCTTTCCTCGGTCAACCGTGGGCTCGCTTCTCCGGTATGACGTTGACTTGTAAAGTTAGCAACAGTGCTCCCACATTAAATGTACACTGCCTTTAGTTAGTTAGAAAGAACATGTGCTGGGAGAAGCAGACGGACACGGTCCAGCGTTGTCGTCAGCGTCTCACGGGCCGCCACTGTCGCGTTCAGCTGACAGTAAGTCTCAGCAAGACGATTCTTCCAGCTAAACAGGAAGAAGAAGCTGACTCAAAGTGTAAAATACGTTTCCTAATTTAACACGGGGGAGTTCAGCTCCTTTTTAGCTTTTCTTAGCAGATGCGCATCGGGACGGGCAGCGGCTCGCGGTTGCATGGCCCTGGCTAACCTGCAATCGACGTTCGTACGAAGAACTCCAACAGTACTGGAAAATTCCAGCCCAGTGGACCACAAAGAGCAGTAGAATCAGGTTGATTCATATCGGAAGAATTTTCATGCATTCGTGTCGACGCTTTGACGGTGAAGGGGATCCCCAACACCAGTGCCAAGCTCGGCAAACTACAGGGGCTGGGATGATCGCCACAGCGGGCGTTTACAGGATATTTCTTACTGTCATCTTTGTAAACTTGCCTTTGCATATTACACCCTAAACTCTTGAATGAGATAGTGCAGAAGTGTTATTCACCTAATTGTAATAACGCTGGCGGTGGTTTTGACCACTGTACTTGTGTTGCACATTGCTTACCGGCACTTATTGCCACTGTCTACAGTTGATGGCTACTATTTTGGCAAGTACGTTAGGAGACACCTTTATTTATTTGGTTTAGAGCATCACCGTTTTCTGGGCATGTTTGTTAGTCTACTGTTAACTCCTGAAACCATTTGTGGTCGTTGTGGTAGGAATTTCAGGTTGCATGCAGTAACCGACGCTTTCATTTAGATTAGCGCAAACGCTGGTCTTCTTTATTCCGATTAGTCTTCACTGAGTTTCCTTTTAGTATATAAAGTATGTCTTTTATTCTATCAAAATGTAAGGCTGAATGGATGGCATCGGTTGGCAACGTCTCCGGAGCGTCTCGCCGAGACGTGCTCTCCTGGGCGAATGGGGCAACCTCGGGCCAAACATAGATTCCTTACGCTCTAGCTATTGTCCTATAAATAACGACTGACAGCAGGAGGTGGAGGTTTCAAACTCCCTGTTGGCAATATGGTGGACTTCTGTGGAAGTTCTTTCCTTCGCCGAACTGAAAGCGACAGCTACACCCCTCCGGCGGGGCAACAGGCGGAGCGGGGGGATCCAGATGTCTCTCGTGAGTAGGCAAGTGCTAGTCCTTAATGAAACAGAAGGAGGAAAGGAAAAGGAACAACATCAGCGTGGCTCTTTTCTTGATAGTGACGTTTCAATGTCACCGGGTCTCCTTACACGGGGTTCCCTGTTGTGCAAGGTCGCCTCAAAGGACCTCTGACTCGACTTTTTTGCTAGCGAAAACCCGCAATGAAAGACGTTGACAACGAAAATTACAGATTAGGGACTCGCCCCAAAGCGGGGAGGTTGGTTGGAGCTCCTGGGAGGAGGTTGCACAGCCCTGATGCGGCCTTAGGAGTCAAACTGCTCAACGTCTCCCTTGCCGAACTTGCGGTGGTATGAAATTCACCAACATGTAGCGGGCTGACTCTCTTATGTTTCCCCAACTGGTAGGATTTAGGCTGGGGGACATGGAACATGCTGTCTGCTGCACTGTGCTGTGTTACGGTGAATCCATATCAGCACTATTACGAAACACAGGTTTTCCTCCAGGATGTCATCGAGCACGTGTCATCTGCTTTTTCTGTCCAGCCACAAAGGGTTGTGCCTTTGCAGTTGAGGCCTGATGACCGCGAACCAACGAGGTGCACAATTTTGACATTCACGTGAGTGCAGCTGAATGAGTTAGAACGTCGGGAGGGCCCGCTTATCAATATTTTCTCTTCCTCCGAAGGGCTGAACAGAGCAATGATCACTAAATAATTCGAAAACCATTAGCCCGACGACCACCCCACGTGGGGACACAGAAACGGTATTATTGTCGACGACGTTGACGGCTGGAACTTTCTCAGGATCCGAGGCATCCCATTTCATGACCTCTCGGGGCAAATGCGAGAAATGTTCGAACAATCCAAAACTGCATTTGGAGAATGGCGCTTCGGAGACAGAAAGGTCCGTATACATGGCAAAGCAGCATGTGTCAGCTTACGTGTTCAGGGATTATGGCATGCTGGCTGCTAGCGGGAATCGAGAAACATTGAACCTGGTAGAGCTTTTGCATTTTGTTTGCGGTATGCAGGTGCCCCTGGAACCGATAGTCCTTGGTTTACCAGGTGTGCTCAACGACGTACCTCTCCAAACGGCCCCAACAGTATGGCAGCGCCCAGGTTTGTTGGCGCAGCCCAAATGGTTTTAAAAGCCCTTGTAGTATCAAACAACCGATCGTGTAATTCATCTGTGTAATTATCCAACCTGGTGGACCCATTTGACCTTATATACTTTGCTATATAGTGAAGGGTTTGGTTTTACACCTTCGTGTCATGCTGCTTACAGGCCTTGATGCAGAATGGGAACAGGAGGCAGAGTTGTGGGTAAAACTCCGTAATTTCAAGTGGATGGAAGAGCTGAAAAGTGTGAGCACTATTTCGGTTAAACCCAAATCATTGTGCATCTCTGCTCAGTAGCATACTCCTTTTGATGCTATGAGAGCCTCCACCCATGTGACAACTTCCTGCATTCCTCTTGACACTTCGACATATATATATCCCTTTTGATTTCTGAACTTGCAGAATTTACACCACTTTGAACGCCGGCTGATAGCGCTCCGCGGTGCAGTTGCTTCAACAATGAAGGTGAAAGACCCTCGAGTTCTTCAGGTGGCTAGGTACTACACAAGTTCCGACGGGACAATTGTCATAATGACGTAGGCTGACACGCAGAGTGATACAGTCTACCGCTCTTCCTGGCACCGCTGACCTTGCCACTGGGGGTATTTTGCATGTTCGAGGTATTCAAAATGACGGTTTGATCCCGTCACCTCACGTATGAACAGAACCGTTGCTTGCGCACAGCCCCGCAACTCCTGATAAGCAAGAACATACTGAGCAGTTGAAGAAGTGGCTCCTTGCCTTGGAGAGGGGGGAACTGACCAAGAAAATCCCGGAGCTCGCTGAGGACTTCTGGCCCATCCGCTGCTCCAAAACAGGTAATTGGGTACCGCGTAATCACCAATCACCTATATGGGATGGGCCTGTATGAATTATACATATTTAGCATGGGACACCACAGCACTTACTATGAAGGGACAGTATCCTCTCCTGGTGATGCAGTTGAGCCAGCAATGCATTAGTCAAAGATCTAATGCTGTGCTGAAATCGAATGTATTAGGAATTGAAAGTGTTCCCAGCCTTTCCAGTGCATAAAAGCTTGGTGGTTACCTTTTCCAGGCAGGCCTCTTCGGATCTCCACGTTAGACACTAGTACTAGTAGTTCGACGGCGGCACCCCCTGCGTATCGCGTAGTTGTCGACCGCGATGATTATTCATATGAATTTCCTAAAGGTGAGAAAGGAGTAAGGAGGATACCGGAATCTCTTTCGTTCACCGCAGGAAATAACCTATTAATTTGGCCTGTACAGTGTATCTCAGGCATGTATTAACCCTGTTCCTGCCACAGCAAATTGTCTCCTGGGCAGCATGCGAATGCATTGATGCGCAGCCTCATTTGGTGTAGACAGAGATATAACGCCCCCAGCAAAACCGTTCTCGGTAATGGGTACGCCAAGCTTACACTATCCACCATGAGTCGCCCGTGCACTCTCGCTTAGGCTTGTCGGTCGCCTTGTGCTGTCATCATCCGGAAGGTGGTGATACTCCCCACTCAAATTCAAAACGGTACATTACCGTGCATCGTACCCACCTACCCTTCATAAATCCGTATTTTCCTGTTTATGTGTCGTGAGCAACAACGCGTACGTTGCTTGGTGATCTCCGGATGTGTAGGCATCTTCATTGCAGTGGCGCTCCTGGTGATTCTTCTGGGCTTGATCGGTTTGTGCATATTCTACTATAGCCGCCGAAGCAAGGCCCGCCCCAGATCTTCGAAGCGAGTAAGCCGCCTACTAGCCCAATACAGACACGCCAAGAAGAAGTGCTTCCCGACGGTTTATCGTGTGTGTGTGTGTGTGTGTGTGTGTGTGTGTGTGTGTGTGTGTGTGTGTGTGGTGCAGCTCGACGGAGGTTGTATTCCACTCGCTGCTGCAGCCAAGGCCAAAGCCAACAGAAAAGATTGCGCTGCTACCAATAAGGGCGGTCCACAGCAAACAAGAGGCAAAGCGTCAACCTCGCCCACCAAAAGGAAGGGATATGCCGGGTCATGAGAAGTGAGGACGCTGCATGTTGACAGCAGATTTTGTGCAGCCCAACAGCCCATGCTAGCTAAAATACAGTCTGCTTCCAGAGCCCTAATGCCGATTTGTTGTGCAGAAACTCGAACCATCTTCATCAGTAAGGTATCGGCAGTGCAGGAGCCAACAGAACACCCGATATTGTTGTGCCCGTCAGAGGTGTCATCATCCCCCTGTCTGTTGCTATTTGACAAAAAGGACAAACAAAGGACGTACCCGGGACCTGGTGGTAGCTGGAAACTAGAGGCTCTCACTGACGGAGAATAAATGCACTATCAAGACCGTGTATGCATTGCATGCGCAGCTTATAGGTAAGCACGATCTGCATGCAGAGCCTTGGTGCAGCTTTCGTGATTGACATGACCCAACAGTAGTTTTATGTGACTCACTCAAGGAAGACACATACGGTAATATGGACAAACTGGGAGTCTCTGGAGGCACGCTTGTAGTGGAAACTAATGAGTCATGCAGCATCGTTCCGCCTGTTGATTATGAACGGATGATTTAGCTTATGGCTTAATCCTACACTGTGGTGGCACGTACATCTCATTCAACGCCCCTTTTGGGCACTTCGCCACCATGCATGCACTGCATGCACACCGTAAAAGAAAGACACAGCGCGATTTGCCATGCGACGGAGTAGCTGCTTGCTGCTGGTATGCTGACGCAAGCTCAACTACTAGTGCAAAGTGCAGCCCCCGATCGCCAACTAATGCCGGGATCCGTTTTCCTGTTTTCTAGTAAATAGGACTGAGGAATTCCTGGTACATTCAGACTACCCCCATTCGCGAGGAATTAAAGCCTCTTCTATCACAAGTAGACCAACAAACAGAATCAATAAGGTTGCCAGAGGTCGCTTGGCTAAGGTACGAGTGGTCTGGCACCTCATTGGACCCTGGTCTTGGACCTCCTCCGATGACTACTGTGAGCTGCAATAGACAGGAGTTTCTTTAAGGCAGCTGACCTCCTTCACCAGCCTCCAGAAGCCCTGAGCTCAGAAGCTCGACCGTTTGGAGTGTTGGGAGAGGAATCGGTCGGGCAGGCGCTGCAATGCACCTTCCTACAACCCAAGGTGCAAGACAACCGCACATACAACACACACAAACAAGCCCTCTTGGCTGTATGTACAAACTTTGTAGGCAGTTGTTGCGTTCTTTTGCTTGTGTACCGCTTCTCCAATCGGGCCACGAAATTCCGGACATGCGCTGGGTTGCCCCTGGGGGATCTGCAGGTGCGTGGATCCCTACTGCACAAAGTTGCAACGAAACATGAACGTAAGAGATACAAAAGAGAGCAACGGAGACAAAAATATATGACGACGGCTTTTGCCAGCCGGCGCAGTAGTTCATCTTTAGAATCCACACAAATGAATATGTGCCCGGAGAACACAATTTTGACAAGATTTGATTATGTTAGTCTATGTATTTTTGAGTAAAAGAGTGATATATTAGATAAATAGATGTTGCATGTTCGAACGAGACGGTGTTAGAGATATTGCAGCGAAACGAATCCGCCTTTGGCTATTCTAGAACATGGAAAGGATATCTGAGAAGGGACCAGCAAGAAGGATATAAAGACTCTTTAAAATGTGGGATATTGAATTAGCTTTGTGTTTGGAGCAAGGGTTCTGCCCAGAACCCCATCAAAATGGCTGCCGTTACTGTCTGTCCACTGTTTGGCTGCTCAATGCAGCGGGGCGAGGCAAACCGGCCTCTTCAGGAGTCTCATTTTTATCGTAGGGAAAGCCAAATATGCTGCAATACAGATTTTTGTACATGGAGTTTTAAATGGCACTTTTCTGACTATTCATGTTGCCTGCCTGCGGCCTGGGGCCTCAGTCGACGGCGCCTGTCTGCACCGCAGGTCATGGTACAGAAACCTGGGCCATACAGCTTCACCTTCTTGGAGGACGCATTCTTCTTCAGACCCTGCAGCTTTAAAGATCTTGCATTTACATCGAAAAGACTCGAAGAAGGAAGGTATCGTCTTTTTGAATGAGACCCATAGGTGATGCTGCGCCACATGCACTGGAGCCCTGCCGCGATTCGCAGATCCGGTGGTGAACTGTTATTTTATATCGCTCCTTGATTTGTTGTGTTCTCTTTTTTCTAGTCCTTCATATAAGCAGAGGACATCTCTTCTTTCCCCCCTCAGTCACCGCAGAGTAGCCCATGCTCCAGCGCGACAGCCACATATCCCTTGTTCTTTCGCATTTTGCATGAAACCTTTTCATTCAAACGATTCATGGTTGCGCTGAAGAAGCATCTGTGGCCAAAGGGGGATCCTCTGCTGCTGCTTGACGGCGCCGCCGGCGCATTCCCTGAAGCCTGTGTCCCGTCGGTAGGCCACTGTGCTGCCGTTGTAGGACACCATGAACGAGTCGTCGAATGAAAAGTCTAGCCCATCAGGGGCAGGCGGTGCTGTCTTATCGGAAGCATCGCCAGTAGCAGAAGATGCTGCTGCTGCTGCAGGAACGAAGAAGCCGCAGGCCCTGCGTGCTCTGTGGGACAACGCGCCAGATGCTGCCGCCTCAACTTGCGTTTCAGGCTCTGAAGGTTCTCTCCCTTCAAGCAACCAGCAACAGCAACAGCAGCAACAGAAGCTCCAGAGAGAGTCACAGTCATCAGTACATTGTGCAGACGCGCGTCCTGAGCGCCCTACAGCCCCTGGATCGGGGGAGAGCGCGGCATCTCGCAGTGAACAGCAGCAGCAGCAACAGCAGCAGCAGCCGGCGGTGCAACATCCTAGTGGCCTCGCGCTGCATGTTGCAACTCTGAAACGTCCTCAAGGGAACAAGAATGATGGCAGCAGTGCCTGTGGGGCCCCTACGAACCCGTTGAGCTCTGATGCTATATCCAGTGTTGCGGCTCAGCAGCGGCACCTCGGCAGTAGCAGCAGCAGCTGCTGCAGCAGCACATCAATTGGGGGTGAACTGAGGGGGCTTATCAACGCCCTTTCTTCTGTAGATCCAGCAGCAGGCACCGGTGAGTTGCAGCAGCTACTGCAGCAGCTGCTGGCGGAGCGCGACTTGTACAAGGCGGCTTTCGGTGCGGCAAAGGAGGAACTCAAGGTAAGGGACCGATATTTCCTGTATTTATATAAAATAATACCAAGTTGTTTAATTATTTGTTGGTATTGAGTAAATCGGTTACATATAGTCCTCTGCATGCATTTGTAGCTTGTCATGATATGGTGGGCAGCGCCCATCGTTATTGCGTATGTACACCGCAAGACGCTTGCTACTGTGGGGTGCCGCTGCAGGATTTGGAGTGTCGGCAACAGCAGCTAACACAGGCGCTGCAGCAATCAGAGCATGAGCGTCGGCAAGAACGCATGGAGCAGCAGCTTGCTGCTGCAGCAGCAGCAGATCGACAATCAGGGGAGGCATCCGGGCCGCACGAAACCGGGCTGCAGTGGAACGGCAGCAGCAGCACCAGCAGCGTTGCACAGCAGCAGCTATCAGACTCCAACGGCAACCCAGCGAGCAGCACTTGCAGTAGCGCGGAGGGTCCTTATAACTGGCTTCATCAACTGCATGCATGCATAGCATCAGGGACGTATCCGCGGCCGGAGCTGCTGCAGAAGAGTGTTGAGCAGCAACAGCAACTTATGAGGCTGGCGGAGGGGCTGCAGCAGGAAAGAGAAAGCTATGTTGAAGCAGTTGCTTGTCTACACTCACAGTACGTCTTCCTGCTGTCTTTGCTGCCATAGTATTGCTTGTTGCTTGATCATCAGCAATTTGCACTACATACTTTTGTGTATTTTTATGCAATATATACATGTAATATATGTAGATGAACATATATGTATATATACATGCATATATACTGTGCCCTGTAGCTGCCCGGTTCGTTAGTAGCACTTATTAGATACACGGCACTGTAGATATACTTATATACCTGTATATATTATATATATTGTATATATTATATATATTATACATATATATTATATATATTGTGTATACTACCGTGATAGTATCTTTTTGTACGGTGTTTCTATTCAGATTACGGGAGGCTCGTGAAGATGTATCTTTATACATGTCTGCGCATGCAACTCATGCAGCAGATTTAACAGCAGAGTCTGACGAGGCCTTAAGAGCAGCAGATTTGTGGTTGCAGCATGCATTACGTGTTGGTGCTAAATGCAAATATTGGGGTATGGGGTCAGTTGTGCACAGCCAGGAGGCTGCAGCAGCAAGCGCAGCAGCATCAGCTAAAGCCCCTACGTTGTCGCGTGCATGCGACACCGAAACGCAGTCAGAAGCAGTATCTGCTGCTGCTGCTGCTGCACTGTCTGCTGCAGAAGAACCAACGCCTGGGGTGTCTGTAGCCCTAGCATCAGCAGCATCTGTTTATTGTGTACCAGAGGACTCTGTGGGGGATGATGACGGACCTGCTGCTGCAGTTGCTGTGGGGAATAGTGGAGCAACGACAGCAGCAGAGTTGGAGAGGCTGTTGTGGGGGCAAACAGGCGACGGGTTTGCTGCTGATAGACAGCAGCTGCAGCAGCACAATCGGCAGCGCGAGAGAAATAAACGTCTTCTCTGGTTCCTAGAGTGATGAACCTTCTACTGTAAGTGCAGGTTCAGCTGCTATGCAGCATGCAGCACGCAGCATGCAAGAACAACGCATGCATTTCTTCGTCACTCATTCCGTCATTTTTAGGGAGTAACAAACGATTTGCCCCCAGGAGAGCTGCTGCTGCTGCAGGCATACAGACAGATGGTCTGCTGCAGCGGATGCGCCTGTGGTCCACTGGTCTGTTCGGTGCGATCGGTGAAGATGGGGAATGTGAGAGCTCTTTAGCTGCATCTAACGTTTCCTACTTTGCTGCAGCAGGTGCAGCAGGAAGTATTTGCTGCTTCCTACCTTAGCGCTGCAGATCCTCTGGCTGTACAACCAAGACGGAGCAATGCATGCAAGCAACCACCAGCATTATGTGTTAATGCAGCAGAGAAAAGGGAGCAACGAACACGTTTGTGTAGCTATTGCTGCTACTCTTACGAGTTAGGTGGAGGGGGGAAGAAGATGCTGCACTTTCTTCTTTAGTTAATGCAGATAGGGTTTGTAATGACGTACGCATCTAATAAAGTCGGGTACAGCACTGCAAAGCTGTATTGTATGCATTTATATTGCATGCGCTTTCCTCTGCTTGCATGCATGCGGAGCGCAAGCACTTCTTTCTCCCTCATTCCTTGCCTTCTTCCCCTACGAAGGCGAAATAAAGCCTTAATCTACGCTGCTGCCGCAGCTAGGGGAGGCACAGGCGACTTGGCTGCTCGCCAGGGGTTCTTCCTTATAAGTTTGCCACCAACATAATATACTGCACCGTACCTGCATGCAGGCGTGTTCTTTAGGCACGCCTGTTCCATCATTTAGACAATTGTTTATTTTTATTATTTAAACAATTGTTTATATGTTTATTAGTCTTACAGACACACACAGTATACACATGAGCTTTGCAATACGCTATCAGGGGGAAGGGGTTACTCTAGTCAAACAAAGATTGCTACGTAGAATCTTAGGAAGGAACGGCTATATAACACTAATGTGGTTATAATGACCTTATTATAGCATATAATAATATGCATCAAGTCTGTGTACAGATGATATAGATTCCTAATATACCCATATAATAATATTTATTGCATACACACAGCAAGAAGAGATGAATGGCATACCATTATAATGCAGCTTCCTTCGCATGCGGAAGTAGCCTCTACCTTGCTCGGGGCTTGAAGGATACGTGTATTTATGGCTTTTTAAATTGTCTTATAAATAAATATACTAAACATTATATTATTTATAGAAGGATAGAAAAATAAACTTAAAAGAAGTGGTGATTTACTGAAGAATACACAACTTTTTCTAATGTTGCATGATTTCCTTACCTAGCTTAGTATACACCGTTGCAGAAGGAAGCAACTGGTCTTTCTAGTGTTTAATATGTCGTTTTATTATTCCTTTTAAATTAAATACAATATATAAGACCTTAACAAGGCATAAATTACTCATTTATCCGCTTTCTTTGTCCAGGAATTTACTGGCGGTGCAAGAAGACTTGTATTCAATGCATGGATTGTATTGCTGATCTACAGAGGGAATGCGGCTTATAAATACCTTTTATCTCTATATATTTCTTATTTCTAAAGAATAATAATGAAGGAAGAAACAACATTACAAGAGGAGGAGAAAAAGGAAATAAATCCTGTAGATCTAAAGGAAATACCTGTATGGCTTCCCTTACAAAGATGCAGAGGATTAGGATGGATGCATGGCAGTCATTGGGGGTGTATAGGCATTATTGATTCAGGTCTTGATGCAGCAATCTTCTCTCGTGTCCAGCTAGTAGGAGGGGAGGAGGGGGATTCTCTTTCTGCTGCTGCTGCTCCTGTTGTTGCTCCTGCTCCTGCAGCAGCAGCAGCAGCAGAAGCAGGTGGTCGTGGGGGGCGTGAGGCAGAAGGAGATGCTGTTCTTCGTGTCTTAGATAATGTTACACCTGTAGAGATGGAGGCAGCACCAGGAGAGGCGGCAGAGGTGGATATGGGTGGTGCAGCAGCAGCAGGAGCAGCAGGAGGAGGAGGAGGAGCAGCAGCAGATATGTTTGCTGCGCTCCTGCTTCCTTCTTCTCCTTTTATTAAAAAAGATGCAAAAATTGTTGAAGGGGATTTTACTGTCTTGCATAAGGTTAAAGATTATGCAGCAGAAACAGACGAAATAGGGGAGCTGCAAGTTTGTTGCGGTACGTTGCTGCTGCTCTTCCTGCTGCTGCTGCTGCTGCTGCTGTTGTTGTTGTTGCTGTTTTTTGTTGCTCCGGCTGCTGAGGCTATTTTTGTTCTGTTTTTTGCTTCTTCTCGTTCGTTTTGTTGTTGCTGCTGTTTTTCTGCTGTTGTTGCTGCTGCTGTTGCTGCTGCTGCTGCATCTGCTGCTGCTGCTGCTGCTTCTTGTTGCATTCTGCAGGGGAAATGCTGTGGCACCCAAGGCCTCCTCTACTCATTGCCTGCCGCAGCCTTTGGGCATCACCGCAGCGCATGCGGCTGTCTAAAACAGCAAATAACTCAGATGCTGCTGCTGCTGCTGTTGCTGCAGCAGCAGCAGCAGCAGGAGGAACAGCACCTGATGAATTTCTTGTACTGTCCGATGTAGAGGAAGGAGAAGAAGGGAAAGCTGCTGCAGCAGAGGAAAGCCAACAAACATTTCGTAGGTCCCTCGTATTCTTTGCTGCTGCAGTTGCTGCAGTTGCTGCACTTGCTGCAGTTGCTGCAGCAGATGCAGCAACTGCTGTTAGCGCATGCATGCATGCATGCGTGCGCCTGATTATATACTTCATTTTTTTTTTCTTCCTTAGGAGCAGCGGGATTACCAAAGGCAGCGCTGCATGCGCTAAAAGGAACATTAAAAGATAGAGAAGCATTTAGTCGTATTGCAGCAGAGACGTAAGCAGCAGCAGCATCAACAGCAGCAGCATCAACAGCAGCAGCAGCAGCATGCTGTTGTGCATGCATGCATGCACATGCTGTATCAGTAGAGATATTGAAGGAATATAAGAATTTATTGTGTTGTTTGCATGCGTTGCATGTGTGCATTTCTTCCTACTGCCGTGTATAATGCGTGAGTCTTCTTGCTGCTGCTGATGCTGCTGCTGCTGCTGCTGCTGCTGCTGCTGCTGCAGGGCTACGATGTCCGTACAGTCGCTTCGCCAAATGCCTGCGACTCTCACGCGGCTTTCCAGTGCAACGGCTGAGGTTCTCTACAAGTGCGTTTGAGCTGCTGCTGTTGCTGCTGCTGTTGCTGCTGCTGTTGTTGCTGCTGCTGTTGTTGCTGTTGCTGCATGCATGCAATCTTTGCTCATTGAATTAGTACTGATAAAAGAGGAGCGACACGGGCATGCATGCATGCACGCAGTATACAATAGCTGTGCATGCATGCATGCGCATGCAGGGCGTCAGCAGATTGGGCTGCTGCAGGCAGTGCTGCTATTCAAGCTGCTGCAACATCTGCAGCAAAGATGCAAAAGACTTTAAGGGACTTATACGGGAAGAGCAGCAGCAGCAACAGCAATAGCAGCAGCGGCAGCAACAGCAACAGCAGCAGCAACACAAACAATGATAAAGATAAAGATAGCCATGCCTAGTGCAGGCATGTGCTGCGGTGTATGCACACCTCAATAGTTCTGCATGCATTGAGGTGTGCGTACACCTCGTGGTGTCACCACTTTAGACTTTTTAGCGGTTTATTTTATTATTGTATTAACTTTTATATTTATAATAATAATATTATTATATAATTAACTGTATATGTATAATATAATATTATTACTATATATATAATAATAATACAAATAATATATGTAATAATATGCATGCATTATTCAGTCGTAACAACAACTGTTATAAATCCCCTCCTAGTATAGTTGCCTATATTATTATTATTTTATTAATAATAATAATGCTAGTAATAATAAGAATAGTAATAGTAATAATTATTATTACTATTAGTATACAAGAATAACAATTTATGCAGCAAATATACCATAAAAGGGAGCAAGAATCTTTGATGTTGTACTTCTTACACAGGACGGTGTGTAAATACAATAAATTGAATTAGTGGCTGCCCCCCACACTCCTAAATGCATGTATTTATTATTTAATTATTTCACCATTAATAAAAAGGAATAAAAGGGGAGGAAAAGAATACAAATAAGGGTATTTAAGCTCCCCATCAAGACACGTACTACGGGTGTGTGGGGAAAGGAGAGGTGGGGACCGTTAAAATGATCATTTTTCCTCTTTATAAGGAAGAATCCGCATGCAATAAACAAAAAAGTAATAAAAATAAATTAAAAAGAGAGAAAATTATTTGTTTTAATAGGAGATCTAGCGGGTGTAGGTATTCTGCACACCAGACGCACTTGGGGGGACCACCCGGCTCACCACTGCATCTACTCAATTGATATAAAATCCGGGCTAATAATTCCCCCTTCTACCCTAATTATAAAGTAAAGAAGCAATTAAACAAAAGGAAATCCTTGTTTAGGAGAAAAAGAGGAGAAATAACGTGTCTTCTACCCTACTGGATTCCGTGGTGTGCGGGCAGGAACTCGCACGTGCACACCATCCTTCTTTCCTTCTGTTGGAGAATTCCTTTATAATTAACTGATTATTAAAAGATGGCCATTAAATAAAGGTGATTTACTGTGTAATTATGTAGACAAATTCTCAAGATGTGTAAGAAAAGTTATACGTCTTCGGGTGTATGTACAGCTGCACAGTGGACAGCTAATGTGCGAACTTGTATATAAGGAAAACACACCATCTGCACATTTGTGGGGAGAAGTGGTTGAATATTTTTTAAATTTATTTTTATGAATGAATAAAAATAAAGAAATAAAGAAATAAAAAAGGAAATTAATTGAATATATTGTTGTTGTATGATGAAGAAAGAAGGATTATATTATTCACCTCTTCTCCTGTTCAAGTCTCGAGTTGAATCTGTATAACAGAAGGTGAATGCTTTCTTGTCTAAATTCTTCACAAAAAGATTAAATTATGTATATATTTATAATAATTATTATTTTATTTATAATTAAATAAAGAAAGCAATTTAATTTATCCTTTTTAATGAAAGAATACACCATCGGGCACCTCTTTTATCCATCATGATGATGAGATGGCGGCTGCTGATTGAAGCGCTGTTTGTTGGTGCAGCAGCAGCAGGTTAAGCAGCAGCAGCAGCATCAGCAAGAGGATTCTTCTTGTTTGTTGCATTTGTTTTTAACTTCTTTTTGAATAAGTATTGTTTTGTTTTACTAAGAAGAAGGAGGAAGAAGGAGGAAAACTTTTACTTACTTACTTCTGTTGGTATATAATCATCATTATCATCAACTTTTTGTAAAAGTGGCGGCACGTTGTTGTTGCAGCGGCAGCAGCAGCAGCAACAACAGCAAAAGTTATAAATAATATTCTTCTTGCTGTGGGGCATAATAAACAAGAAAAATAAGATTAATTCTTGTTGTTATAGAGGATAATATTATTATCTTACTTATACATAATAAATAAAGGGAAATCCGTCATATTTTTCTTCTTTTTTTTCTTCTTTTTATTCGTATATATATCTATATACCGTCGTGTCTGTCTGCGTGGGCAGAGAGAGGAATATATTAATAATTAGTGCAACAGCAACAACAGCAGCAGCAGCAGCAACAGCAGCAACAACAACAACATCCTAAGCAGGAGAATAAACATCAGCAGGAAGGAAATATATGTATTGAATAATAATAATAATTAATAATTAATTAATAAATAATATATAATAATAAATATATATAGAGAGGTGGTTATATAAATATATATATCTATATATATAATAAGAATAGCGGAGATGCAAGAGAAAGGGGGAGTAAAGATGAGTAAAGGAGCAAAAGAAAAGGAGAAGAATAAATATACACAATCATCTTCTCCTTCATCTCCTTCTTGTTCTTCATGTATAGGAGATGGTAATGGTGTAGGTGGTGGTGTTGGTGGTGTATGTACAACAACTTCTTCTTCCTCGTCTTCTTGTTGTTCATCATCAATGTTATTAATAAGTAACTATGAATGGTGGTTAACAACAATTGCCTTTTTTTTCTTGGGTATGTCCTCCTTATTTGCATGGAATAATATATTATATCTTCTTCCTTATGTAACAGAGCATTTCTTATCAGGTTATGATGCAGGTAATTCATTACTAGGTGTATACCAAGTAGGTAATTTATTAGTACAATTATTATTAATGTATTTAGGTAGTATAAAAGAATTATGGATACATATAGGTCTATTCTTAGGATCTATTATATGTAGTTTCTTTGGTCCTTGTATATTCTATGGATCTGTACATACACGAATTGTACTTGTACATATACTTTGTTTCTTATTAGGTAGTGGTAGTGGATTTGTACAAGGAAGTGGATTCTCTTATGGTGCCCTTATGCCTATTAATCAGGTTGGTATATATAGTGCAGGACAAGGATTTGGTGCTATTTTCTCTGTTATATTAGTAGGTATACTTTCTTATACTGTTGTAGATATAAATATAACACAAGATGTTAAGACTCTTGTTAATGTTACTGCTGGTGTTAGTGCTGCTGTTGGTGTTGTATGTATTGTATTAATGGCGGCTAGTATAAGACAAAAAGGAGCAAAAAAAGCTGTTATGGAGGCTATTAATGCTAGTAATAATAATAATACTAATAATAATAACTTACCAGGAAGATCGGGAAGCAGTCCAGCGACAGAATTGCAAGAAGTTTCTATTTCCTCTTCTGTTGCTGCTACAGCAACTGCAGCAGATCAACAACAACACCAACAAGATATACAAATAAAACAAACAAAACATGCATTAATTACTGTATTACAACAAGCCGGTATACCTATTGCATGCGTATTCCTATTATTCTTTGTTACATGTAATCTATTCCCTCGTGTTGGTCCTCTACAATGGGATACCTCCTCTCCTCCAAAAAATCATCTTGTATGGTTATTAGGGGTATTTCCTTTTGGTGATACATTAGGAAAATGTCTTATTGCTTATGCTGAGCAAGGAAAATTCTTAAAAGGATTCCTTATGTTCTCACCAACATTACTACCTTGGGTCACCGTTCTACGATTTGCTCTCTATATTCCTTTCTTCTTAAGTAAAAAACTTCATGACAATGTTGTATTTAATGCATTTTGGTTCCAGATCGTGCAAATGGTTGTGCTTTCCGTCACTCATGGATGGTTCGCAACTCTTGCATTCATATACAGCGTCGCTGCTGTACCTAGCGTCGCTAATAAAAAATATGTTGGACCTCTTGCTATTGTAAGTCTTATTCTTGGTATTCTTTCCGGTTTATACTTCGCTTTGTTATATAAGTAAACGAAAAAAAACCGAAAAAAAATGATGAGGGAAAGATGATGAAGTGATGATAAGGAGGAGCTGCAGATACACCTGAAAAAGGAAAGCTGTTTTTCAGGTGTTTCTGCATGATTATCTATATCTTTAATTTAATGGGGGATTCATGAATTATTATAATTAATTTAATATATTTAATTATATTAAATTTAATGGTCTTCCTTATGGATGTCATGATTTAGAGGAAGGAAGAATAAAATGTACATTAATTGGGATGAAGTATAAGTAAATAGAGGAGGAACAAGAGAAGAAAAAGAAGACGGAGGGAAGGAAGTTATTATAATTATAATTATTATTATTGTTTATTATTATTATCCTTATTAATGTTGTTATTCTTGTTGTTGCTAATAATAAGCATGTAATAAATATCCGTCAGCAGCATCTTACTTGCTGCTCCTCTCTATGCTATGAATCTATCTTATCTCCTTATATAATGTATATATATAAAGGAGGAGGGAGAGGAAGAAAGAAGAAAGGAAATTGATTTAAAATAATCAATAAATAAATAAATAAATAATAAATAAATAACACAGTGTTGTCCTTAGGCTATAATAAGGCCTTCTATCAGTGACAAATAAATGAATAAAAAATGACTAAATAAAGAAAAAGGGGGAAAAGGAGGGAAAAAAAGGAAAAAGGACAAGAAAGAAAAAGGTTATTTATTGAAGGATTAAATAGATTACCTATTCTTCTTCATCTATATATATTACTGATAATATATT
>NW_013565054.1:0-4357 GCF_000499605.1 Eimeria maxima | reverse complement strand
GGAGTCTCATTGACATTCATGCCTGCCAATAAAACAATGGAACGCATGACTGAGCCGATCGAACCATGTTAGTAAACTGCATACTTCCTGCAGAAACCAGCAAGCGATTATAATGCCAAATATTTTTCGCCACGGCCCCTCCGTAGAAGCAAGCCCTCCATGTGCTTAACCTGAAGATGCTCACACAGGAGGCGCTTCTAGTGTTCAGCCCACTAACGGTTACATTCCAATCAGATGATGGAACGCATCTTAGTCAGCCCCACGCGCTCCAAGGCCGGCATTAGTACCAACTGCGGGCGGATGCTTGGGACGTTTGGCAGGATCCCTAGTTGGTGGTAAACAAATGTCTATTCAGCGGAAGAACACAAGGCCGGTATATGAAACACGCGAGCATTGTCAAGCTGGGGCCTGGTGACGAGTCATATAGTCTATCAACACCATTTTCGGCGATGTGTTGTTCCAATACACATCAGGAGGAAAACATAGCGACGATGCCAAATTTGATGGGCGTGCTCTACGCGTGTTACGAAACGTCCGCGGTCCCTAGAATGTCGCATCCTTTCAACTATGGCGACTAGTAAAATGCGTACTTCCTGTTCAGACAACCGCTGAGACGGAAAAGCCAGTACCAAGTCGCGGGCTCAGACGCTAACACATAACACATGCCACAAACCGCCGCAATTCAGAAGTTCTGCTACAAACATTGCGTTCGTTTCTGTCCGCAGACGGTGATGTTCTTAAGTAGGTCCGGCGAACCCATCACAAGCCGAATTCTAACTTCAGTTGGAAGCAGCTTCCTGCAAGGTGCGTTCTCCCGGAATATCTGTGGAAGGTCGAAGGCAATCAACGATGTTCGCGATGTACAGAAACCACCACGTGGCTGCAGTCTCAGACCATGCATACCTGGTGACTCCTTCCACTAAGCTGGTGTTCTATGACCATCAGGCTGCGATATGTCGGGGACAGTCGATTATCAGTGAAATGCCTATAGAGTCAGCTACGATGAACACTAAGCACCTTGCAGCTTGCGTAATTCCAAAACCCCAGAAAGGTCCGCCTAGAAAACAAATTTCGCTTTCGTTTGCTTGGGTACAAATGGCCGCAGCCAGAATGATGAATGCTTCACACGTGATGGACCCTGTTGGAGCTGCTAAGCGCCTCCCACATTCACAACCTTCTGGAGAATTATGCTCATACTGCCTGCCAAAACGCCGAGATAGTGCGAACGCTGAGAGGCCTATTCACACCAAGCTGGTTCGAGAGCGCCAATGAAGTACTTAAAACTTCCAGGCGGAGTGACTACTGCACGTGCATGACCGCCTCGAAGTACTGTGTAAACCACTCCTTGCAATGTTCAACTATTCCCGGCGAGCCAGGACCAATGCAGTACATTGTGCTTGGTTCTGGCTACATGGAGAGCTCGTTCTGAACTGCCTCTTGGAAGACCAACGCCATTCGAACATTTCAAAGGCGTTCATATGACATCGCGTACAAGCAGCCTTAGGGTGTGCTTCCCATTTGGACAGACTACGTTGTACTGCGATGAACAGTTCTGCGCAGTGCGTTCGATGATAGGTTCGATCAATGCAAGTATACCGGCCTGCCGGTTCTCAGACATTCTGGCACGCAACCGTACCCACAACTGCTGTACAAAAACGAATTCGCTTCGCACGCTTCTCACATTCTAAACGCTGCTCGCACTACTAAGCGCCCCCCCCCTTTGCATCGCTTATATGTAATTATTTGCATACTCTCTGATCAAAGACGCGTGAGATAAGGTGGGAATGCTTTACCACAGCGCGATCAAACACGAGCGCACACAAGATAAAAACTTCTTAACCCAGCAACGATCAGGCATGCGGGTGGCCTCCTTAAAACACTCTGCTTACGACTACTGGCGCGCGGAGCTGGTTTTAAAAATTTCAGACGAATGCAGACCCTGCTAAGTACCAAAGGCTAAGCAAAGCAACACAGTTGTCTGCATGGTGCGTCCTTGTATGGCTTCTGGCTTAAATCCCAAGGACCGAAAACGTTCGCGAGTTGCGGACAGCATCACGTAGGAGTTGAAAGTGTGGCTGATGTCTGCCTCATTTCTGCTGTGAAGACTTTGAGCAAGATACCAGCTGCGGTCGCGCGTCTGTAGCACACTCATTCCTGCACCTCCTCCGATATAACAAAACTTATTCTAAGGCCTACCAAACGAAAACCCTGCTTCCACTAACCACTGTTTCGCCCTATAGCTACAAAATAAGCCATGCGACCAGTGCCCGTTTATGCGAGCGCCATCGGGCCGCCTACATCGGCAACTTGCCACCTTTCTCTTCTCCGGCTGTAAGCAGAACCAGACGGAAGATCCATCCATAAACTAAGATGCAGGAGACAGCCATCCCGATAGATCATCTGACACATTTTCCTGCGCAATGTATTCTACTGCCTACCACATATTTAGCTGAGCAAGTACACCCTCGCCCAATCAGTCATCTCGAATGTCATGTCAGCGTGAATCGAGTACAACCCCTGAATCACCACCTAGACACCTTGCCAAGGCGTACACAACCGCCGGGCACGGTTGAACCAAAAAGAACCCTCACTAATTACTCTGCAACAAAATAATTTCCACGAATGCGCATATACATCCTTGCCTGAAATCAGATAGGCTGTGATGCAAACGTGCCCAAAACTTAGCAAAGATGCCAAACTTGATGCGCGTGCTCTACGCGTGCTTAAAAACGTCCGCAGTGCCTGGAACGTCGCATCCTTTCAACTACGGCGACTAGTAAAATGCGTACGTCCTGTTCAGGCGACCGCTGAGACGGAGAAGGCACTACGAAGTCGAGGGCTCAGACGCTAACACATGACCTCCACAACCCGGCGAACCACACGTATGCAGGTGTTCTGCTACAAATATTGCGTACGTTTCTGTCGGCAGATGGTGTTGTTCTTAACTAAGACTGGCGAACCGACGACAAGCTCAATAACAAATTCAGGTGCGGTCTCCAGCAAAATCCGTTAAAGGCCGACGGCAGTGGAAGATGTTCACGATGCACAAGTATCATCACGTGGGTGAAGACCGAGAGCTTGCCTTCCTTCTGCCTCTTTTGCCTATTTTGGGGTGCATGTTCGTGGGAATCTGCGAACGGGCGACAACCAGTAATATTCATAACCTGCACCTACGCCGGAAACAGAAGTGCACACCTAACCGCCAATCCGCATGTACTTCGCTGTGTGCCCATCCTAATCCAGCAGCTGCTGAAATAGCTACGTTTCACCATGCGGTTCTATACAAATCCTGTCCTACATGTCCCGTTTTCGTTGCACCGTCGGCCGCGGGCTGGCCTGCGCTGTCCCAGCCATCCGCGCGGCCACTGAGGTGCATAACCGGGATTCCAATTACGGTTTAAATCAAATCAACGCGTAGTCGGTGCTGCCTTCTACCTCGTATTGCGCTGCACATTTACTGTCTCTACCACCCAGTGATATCCCTTGTAGTGTTGTGCGCAGAAGCATATCGCGGAGCTCCAACACACTAGCACTTCAGGTATCACAGGCAGCCACGAAACACCAATGCCCATACTTCACATGCTAGTGACTAGTTAGGCATTCATTTTCGCATGTATCAATGCCTATTCCATACAATCTGTAGAGCACCAGTGACCGTCCCACTGCTAAACAGGTGGTTTGCTTTTGAAAAAGCGTCGACGTACCAGCGGGCGGCGAAGTGAAAGAGGACACTTCTCCACACCGCCCCAGTGGACTTGTGGGCACATGAACTGGGAAACCCCAAGATGCACAGCTCTGCCTGTCTTCTATTCGTCGTTTATTTATCACATCCATACAAGCAGAAGAGGCTGATTTCAACACAAGAATTCTGTCCGTTTCGTTGCTGCCCCTCATTACGCATGACGCAGCGCATACATTGCCACAACTATTCTTTGGAACATTCATAACCTCAGACTGTCCAGCAGAAGCATATCGTACTGACGGAAGCTCCCAACGGCATAGATACCGATAGAGAGCATATCTGAACCTAAACGAACCGTCGCTCCTACACATGCTGCACCTCCACTGCCATTCATGCATGCAGCGCAGCATGCAGGCCTGTCACACATACCGCCTGAAACGCAGTGAGGCCTATAACCGAGTGCTGCTCTTACGCTGATCGCCAGATGCAGCATGAACCAGTTGCTTCCTTTCAGTTTCGAATGTACAATCTCTGGTTGTTAAACGTCGTACGGCCTGTTAAATGCATCTGCTCTGGGAGAGCCTGCATGCACTCGCATGACGTGACTGTTTGCCACGCGGCACTTGCCAGCACCTCCAGCTGCTAAGAAAACAACGGCGAGAAACACAAATCAAC
>NW_013565053.1:0-4478 GCF_000499605.1 Eimeria maxima | reverse complement strand
TTGCACACGGTGGCACACATCCAGAAAGTGCGTCACCTTCTCCTACGGGAGAGAATGTCAGGCTTCCTTTTTTAGCAGGCTTGTAGCCGCCCGTTGGTCAAAGCGAATAGCTCTTGATAGAGCCTCTGTGCTGTCCACCTGTAGTTTTCGCGTATATTATATCTAGATGGACCTTCTGTCTGCATGCCGTTTTCGAGGGAGGCCGCTCACCATTTTAAACACGCTGGTGTGTGGCGGTGAGCTTACAGTCTTGGCCCGTAGCCCTACTGAAGGTGGGTGTACACGCTTGGGCACACACAGCACGTGCGTAACCTGCAATAATGATGCACGGCTCCCCCTGCAGTGCCGGCGATCCGTGATGCGAGCAAAGTGAAGAGGCCTGAAACGGTGTTGGCGCAGCTTCCCAAAAAAGTGAATTTGCCTTATCTTGATGTCCCGACGAAGGTTGCTCTTCTCATCACGCCCACACGTACCCTAGAAGTACAACCCCCTGTTGTAAAATTCCTGCTTCGAAGGCAGCGAATGCCAGGCTCCCTCTGTTACCAGCCCTCTGGATGGTATTCAAAGCTGCATTGGCTCTAAATAATATTCGGCTGTAGCCATGGTGGTAAGCGCCTATCAGTTCCTTCCAGTGCAGCATTAATCAGCGCTGCAAGCGGAACACGAGGGTGCAACAATATCCTCGATGGTGAAACCGTCTTGTAAAGTATGATATTTTCGTTGTACAAATTTCTGTACCCTTCGCCGCGTTGGTATTTTGACGAGCTCCGCTTGAGTGCACCCATGCTATGATATTTTGTGCTACTGTGGACGAACGCATGCAGCAACGTAACCGTATACAAAACCATTGTCCAGGTCGTACGCCTTGCTGAGTGAATGAAACCAGTGCACAGGCTAACTAAGGGACATTCGAAATGCTCTTATCGCCTCTAACAACCGCATCAACCCAGACATTGAATGCTTATCTCTGAGATGTGGAGTGGGACGTTTTATGTATCAATGCAGTCAGTACGTGTTCCACACGTGTGTGTGTGTGTGTGTGTGTGTGTGTGTGTGTGTGTGTGTGTGTGTGTGAGCTGGATGGCTCGTTACCCAAGCTTGACACTGTCCGTCCTGTATGCTTGCTTGCAGTGCCGCTTGCTGCCGAACCACAGCATTCTGGTTCATATGTGATAATATTAACTCGGCAACTCCTGCCAACTCACAAAAAAATTGACGACTTTGCTTCATTTGTGAATTTCGCCAGAAGTGGGCAAACTGACACCTGAGGTAAGGCCATCAAATCTCACTAGGTGACGACGCGCGAAGGGCTACTTTGCCCTCCAGTAGTGTAAATGTGTTTCTGGCAGCCTGTAAGGGATTATGAAACAAGGGTGTGCTGCTGTAAACAAGCCCTCTGCTGTAGGTCGCTTCCAATTCCAAAACGAGCAGTCACTCCGTCAAAGCCATTGCATTCATTCGTGCTGAGGTACTAGCACTCCTTAGTGATGTTTGGACCCGTCACACCGAAATTAACCCTGTTGCTTCCCATATATATGGAGGAGGCTACTATGCGTGACACTATGACGCGCTCGTACTTGTAAATGAACCATGTTCCATAGCAGCAATGGCTTATCGTTTACTGTGTCACGTGCAGATTGTAAGTGCCGGTGCCAACGAAGAAACCTTTTGCAAAAGCCATAGTCGCCCCCCTGTAAAACTGTGTTTAGGCGAGGATAAGCGGAGTCTCTGGTTATCTGTATCCAGAGCGAGTTTGCATGAGCACAACATTCTGACATATCATGAGTGTAGCAGAAGAATTGGTATTCACGGCAGTCAACGTGTATATACTTCCGCGAAGCAGGTCGTAAGCGTTAGTTGGACATTTGGCCCACAGCCCCTTGTCAGGTCTGGCTAAAGGCGAGTGCCTCACGAAGTAATATGAGAATCCCACAGAAGCAATCGAACTAAAGTGTTGCTCATCCCTCCATTTCCATCACTTCCTCTCCACTCCTTAAGTATATGATTATAAGCCCTTCGATCAACGATGGATATTTCTGCATTGCAGATGGAACTTGCGGTAGGTAGCAGCCATCGGGATGTATGTATTCTTCAGTTCCCTTAGGTAACGGCTTATACAATCAGCCTGTATAACTCGGAGATGTGTGTCTCACAAATGCAGAAAGTACGTCGTCTTTCAACTCTATGCCATCGTGTGCCTATTAGCTATTTGTGCACCCCCTTCAGCATTACTTGGTTTGCTACATACGCGGTCACAGTCGTCGTTTCTTAAGGCTGCATTGCATCCGGATGTGCTTTCGGTGTTGCAGGGTTTCTATTATTACCAATTCATAGTATAACGTGGGAAATCTTAGAGGGTAAGCAGGTCGGATCCTGTTCGGTACAGGGCAAATCACCTGGCCTTCGGAAATGTGTACACATCGTTTGTCCTGGCTGCATGTCCTACCTCTGCCTAGAAATAAAGCGTGGGTATGCTGGGCGGGCTGCCATGAGTGCAGTGGGGCAGCCATTCCGTCCCAGAGACAACCATTTTAAGATCCAAATGTCAAGCTTATCTCATAAACGGGGCTTGGATCCTGTCGTAGGAGTTGGATTGAAACGGCCTTCGACGCCTCACTGTAGTTCAGAGTGACGGGGTTTCTTCACAGACAGTACGTCGAGCACATACTAAACCGCCGGTAGAGACATTCTTTATGAATTCGTGGCTAGCTCAAAATGTCGATGCGTAGAGTACCCCGTTGCCGAGCACAACTATTCGTCTAGGTAAGAAGTGGTCTGATTTCAGAGGCTGTCTTCCAGTCCCCAACACGCGGAGCTGTAGCGCATGCAGCGCAATAGCAAAACTGTTTACCCATCCCTGACAAGGTGGCATATGGCATCGCAGGTGGTAAGTGTTCCAGACTCGTAGTTGTCACACTAAAGTGCATTTCAGTACGCCAACGGTTTCCGTAGGGTTCGGGTTATGAATCAGAGGCATTTAGCTAACAGCTGCTGAGGCTGGACGGCAGTGTACCTCTTCCATTGGTTCCTTTCGGGGTCCCAACGTAGTGCCGACCGGTTGGGCGCAATACTACTATTTAGGACGTGCGTTCTAAGCCGTTCCGAACAGGTGCACCAGTTCCATAGCTGCCCGCGCACTAAGTCGTGCACAACTGTCTTCGCTAGCATACCTGTCTTAGCTATGAATAGATTGAACCCTGGCGTGGTACACTGTTTTTAGAATATAGCTATTGTGACCCAAGTGCAAGACATGCTAAAATGACGCAGGAAAATCTGTGGTATACCTGCCCTCGCCTGTTCTCGTGCGCTGATGTCAGAACGGATTTGTTTGTACGGAAGTTAGCAATGCTGCTCTACTCGGAGAATGAGGTTAAAGCCGACATGTCATTCGACGTATTAATAAATGCAGCGTAACAGCGATCATATATGTAGGCTGTGCGTCAAACTTTACTTCTCGGAATGACGAAAACAGTGCACGTGAAAAGCATTCTCTTGTGCAATTTGCATCTTAGATATTATCTAGAGTCAATGCCCAGTATTGAGGAGGACGCAATTTGGTGGTTTCAGGTGGAAATACTCAGTGCGGAATGGCACACGCCTGCCTCCCTACACTATTAATGCGCAGTATACAGCCACAGTGCCTCTGCAGCAAAATGTCTATGGGCTTGATTCCTGGAGTTTCTGCTGGCCTGACGCTATGTCTATGCGCATGCCCGGAGGGCGCACAAATCTCTGCCGAAACCATACGGCACGTCAAACCAGATAGTAGGCAACGTAGAGATGTCTAGCTTTGCAGGAGATGAACGTTCACAGTTAGCTGAGCAATAACGCTATTCAGAAGATGTTTTTTGCATGCAGGTGGCAAGACTTCCGTGCAGTTGGTTTAGAGGTAACTCGGCAGCCACGTGGCTCCCTCTCGCAAGCATTGTACTCTAGGTTTCCTTCACCGGCCTGTCCATTTCATTGAGGGCGCACGCCATGTAAAGGACAGTAACCGACAAGAAGCAGGTCTTCCAAGCCAATGCTGTACACAGCAAGTACGCTATTACCGGATACACTCAGAGTTGGTGTTTACTGCACTTATGCTAGCCCTAATAAATCACCATCAACTACGGGGGATTCTGGAGCTTCACAGGAGCCCAACTGGAAGCTCCTCCAAGATTTCCTATAGATCCCACTCATAGGAGGAGCTGAAAGCGTTCGATTTCTTAGGCAGTGAGTCTGACGAGACCCGGGATCCATCACGACGCTTGTGTGAAATGTGTGCTTTATATCCACATCGCTTGTACGAGGTTCGTGCAAGCTCTATTCTGTTAGCAGATCACCTTTTTACATTGTAGGCAACTACCGTGTAGAGAGCTGCAACGACTAATGGCTCTTTGATGTCCCCTCAGTAGCGAGTATGCCTGTGTGGTATGAGTGTTTCCTTGTTCGGTGGATGAATTGACTTTGGCACAGGGAGTATGGGCTTGAAATAT
>NW_013565052.1:0-4630 GCF_000499605.1 Eimeria maxima | reverse complement strand
ACATACAGTGTAGCTTATAGAAGCCTCTGCTTTTGGTAGCTCCTGGAATATTCGTCTCCACAAATCTCACCTCCTAAGGCACGACACTACCAGGAGTTCGTGATATCTTCATGAATAAAACGACAACTATCTCGTCGCCTACGACCTCCTGTATCGAAATGCCAAGCCTTCGTGTGGTCGTATGCATGTTTTCAAGTCAGGAGAGCAAATTAAAACCACTAATAACACCGACATGTCAGAAGGTGGCTAGGCTGTGAAACCCGCGGCCCGGCCACACGCCGAGCCACCTCAGTCTTAGTGTAAGCGTGTCAAGCAATCATGGAGCTTGGCAATCATTTTTGACAGCCCCCGATACACATCCATCGGTTGCACGATACGCCGGCAAATTTGCTTAGATATTTCTGAGGCTACTTGAGTCGGCCGCTTGCTATATCCACTCGGCCCAAAGCGGTCCGCATGCTTGCAAGCGATATAGAACAAAGCTGAGTGCCAAACGTAGGCTTACGAGTGCAATTAGGTGTCATGGGCAGCAAGTATGACGCACATACTGGTACACAGTGTAGGTAGTTCGGATAGCCACGTTTTTGAATAGTGGAGCACAAGAACCTGCCTAATTGCCAAGCGTCAAGGACCCACTTCCTGAACGGCGCTGGGAAGCTTGGATGCAGACACAGTGGAACCAAACCTCGAGCACGATGAACTTGCAAGGATATTGTACCACTTCCCCGACTGTTACTGCCTTCACGGTACCGCCGTGAACTCCCCTATTTCATATCAGGCATCTGTTCGTCTCCAACACAGCGATATCACGAGGGCGGCGGCACGCAGGTCGTCCTACACAAAATAGCTGGCCATTGAATCGATCCTTTGTGGAGGGGAAAACAAATTCTGCTGAGCAACGGACTGCACATCTTAGTGGCTGCAGCCGTCGCCAGGAAGCCGCATTAATGCTGTTAGAAAAAGGCCTTCGGCACAAACGCGAAGAAAAGCGATGCACTGATCCGACCCTATTGCACTAAACATATGATGAAGCACATCCATATCTGTTCTATTAATTGTGGCGTCTATTCATCCAAGTAAGACGAACTTTCTACTCTCCAAGAAATGGAACGAATTTCTCTCAAACATGCACAAGCTTCTGCGCCGTGCGAAATTCTTATAAGGAAGCATTTTATGTTTCCTTACAGAAGAGGAACAAATTCGCCATCTCTTGCGTTATCACACAACTGGCCGTAGCCACTCAGCAGCAGTTGCACAGGGCAACATTGCATACAAAGGGGTACATGGTTTGCCACAACTGCCAAACTTTTTGCAACAGCGGAGCGGTTGAGCCTGACAGCGCATATCTTGGAACTGAGTTTCCAGTGATATGCGCCTCAATTGCGTACTTGCTGTTGGGTCGCACAAACCCTGAACCACTGTGAGCCGGAGACTGTCGAAGGAAGGGAACTCCTTCAAAGATGGCAGGGGCACCCCAAACCGGCTAACTGAGGATCGTCTGATCCACCGGCAATCAGCGTTCTTGCGCAAACACCTTATACACTGGAGTGAGTATTGGGTTCTGAAACTCTGTTCTAAGTAGGCGGTTTTGTTTGGACTGACTATGTAGCAATCAATATTCCTCTTACCAGAGCCCAGGAGCCAGCAACCGCAGAAATGTTCAGAAATGCTCACCAGCTTTTGAAATTTAGTGGGCAGAAAAAAGTAACGGGGTCTAGCCCCAAAGGGGAGAGGAATCCGTGGTTATCTATAGGGGTGTAGGACTTAAGGTGGGGAGAAAGGTGCTGAAACACCCTCTGGCCAAGCTACCATCGCTCACTCCCAGAGGACTCACCTTCTGCTCCATTGAAAAACAAATGGGCAAATGGACAATGCCCTTCCACAAACCACGCAGTCCGCTTCCAATGAGCATAGGTAACCGTAAAAGGGCCGACACGGCCCTTGAAGCTGGTAAAAGTCAACAACCAGTTAGTTGCAGAGTGAGCACGACCAAAGGCGCATTCGGAGAAGCGCCCTACCTCCTGGAGACGTAATATCCTTCCTTAATTAAAGTCATGCTGGAACAACACCAAACCAACACAAATCAGGAAGTCGATAACTACAGATAGCTAATACCCGCTTGTTTATTAATTTCAAGCACGTGCAGGAGTAATAAGCAGCCACCAAGTGCACCGTTGGACCGTCCGAACTGACCATTTGTGGATTCCGTACTCTGGCCCCCTGCCATAAACGGAGACTCTAAGAGGTGGGAGCATATATCGATGTCTATTCGTTCGAGTGGGGTACCCCATGCGTTTAAACCCATGTTTTCTGCAAGCCTGGAATTCCCACAGATTTTCTACTCTACCTCAGGCAAAACCTCTTCTAAACGTGCGAAACCTGGGCATAAGCAACAGTATTCTATTCATATCTTCTCAGCGCTAATGCTTACACCCCGGTTGGGTAGAAAGTGCCCAAATTTTTGCCTCACAAGCTAGCCGATATTGCAACGATGTATCTTCCTTCATGTTATTACTACAGCAACTGACGCCAGGCATTTAGCTCTACCTGAGACTCAAAAAGATGCCGTTGTCTCCACGAAGACACTTACTCTACCGCAGCTGCTCCTACGTTAGGACAAAATGAGCGATATCTCAATGCCTCAACCATTCTTCGGTGGGAAAGCACTTTGCGTAAAAATGGCTTCATCGGTGCTTAGGCATGACTTCCCTTCAGATACTGCCACCGTCGTTTGGGCTCCACCCGACGTACCGTCTGTTGAACATCCAGCGATGCAAAAATGGAGATGCCGTTTATCCATTTGCCCTGCAGCATCGCGGCACCCTTATTGGTTACGTTCGCACGAACACACGACTGTCTTTGCGCAAGCAACTGGGCAAATCCCTCCCTGGAGAACCTAAGGCCGAAATATGTATTGTTCGGATACCCGATTCTGAGCTGTGCGGAACTTCCATGTGTGCAAGAGTGAAGCTTGAACGCTTCGTACCGAAATCATATATAGACGGTAGCTCTGCGGAACCAACACCATATGCTACGCCTCTCAACTATCACGGAATATTCAGGTTGCCTGCACCGAGCACTTTGTGCATTTCAGATCAAACAGGATTTACTTTATGTCCAACGTACTTGCTATGGAATATTATCAGCTGCAGAGTTTTGTTAACTGAAGTAGCTCACAGGCTTGTTCCAATGCAATATGGGCAGGGCTGCCCCATGCCCAACGAATTCACCGGGAAAATCCCTTGGAGGAATTTTTGCCTTCCACTGTTTTCGGAGCGCGCAAACCGCTTGCGCCGCAGATGGTCACGTACGTAGAACAGTGGTCATTGTTACCCACCGTCTGACATATCATATTTGTGGTCTCCTGAATTGTTGCGAAGACTGCAACAAAACTCTCGAACCGCAGGTTAAATTCAACCTGGAGTTCATCGGCAGGTGTAAGAGACTCCGCAGGTACTAACATATGTTACTGCAATGCAGTACGGGTGAAGAATATTTTCTGTCCGAATACAAACGTGTTTGGAAGATGCCCCTCCAGAACATGTCAATCTACCTTGTTTATCCTACAATACTGGCAATCGGAGTGTTGCGAACAAATGCGCCGCCCTCTGTTCTCTGACGCTACTCCCGTTCCTCGCACTGTGGGTAAGACGGCTTGACTTCTCGGATACCAATATCCAACAATGTCACCAGGTCACCGGCGTAAACCCGGAAACCCGCAAATAGTGGAGTATCGTAACTCAGTACCGTCGTTTACGTGCACGTTGAGGGTATGAGTGGCTAGTAACCACTTCGTACCCTTCCGAAGGACTGTATTCTAACGCTGTGTGAGCCTCAAAACTTTGTCATGCATTAAAACAGCCGAGCGCCCGACAACTGAATCGATATCTGAACGGAGATTCATTCGTCCGAAATATGAATATCTCGCGTTTGGTATTGTAATTGCCACCCGCTCTTCGGTAGTGTGGCACACAACGCCACTGCTACCAACGTTGCAAAATAGCAACCTGTATTCGAGAACCTTACACACAAAACCGCCCAATGTTATTTTCGGCTATATCACCCGGCACGGCAGCATTTACGCAGACGCTCTGCGTGAGGGAGGCACTAACTAACGAAACATGACGAACTGATGGCGTGACGTACAAGCTCCGCCTGCAGAATGACACCGATCGCCATCGAGTAAATTTATGGACAACGCTAAATGGGCATTGCCCGACTGTCGGCAGCCCACCGTATGCGTAATCATTTACAAACAACCTGGGTACTGAAGGCACGAAACAGCTGAGTGTCGAATTCACCTCAATGCAGAAGGCCACAATATGACGTACATGCCTACACTGGCTTAATAATTGTTCTTGGCACTGTCGGAAAATACGACGCCAAAACGTGCATTACCATCGCAAGAAGACTCTGTTGAATTACACCGTGAAAATAATTCTGCAGGACACACGAAGTAATCGAGTAATGCAAATTACTGCACACAGTGAAACGCACGTCATGCTAAACACCACAACAGCTTATTTGAAGCCAAGATGGCCTGCGAGGCTCATCATATTAAATCAAAGACAACCCTGGCGAACTCATCTTGCCCATTCCAACCAAACACTTGCTAAGGGCTTCACACATC
>NW_013565051.1:0-5421 GCF_000499605.1 Eimeria maxima | reverse complement strand
ACGATGAGCCTACCGGTTTTTTATATATTGGATAGACTGCCTGTATTTGTTGTAGATGGCGTTTGTCAATGCGTGCGCCCCTGAAAGAAAGCCGTGGCTCAAGAACGTGTTCGGAGCAAATTCCTAGATTCATCATGTGCGCATGTTATACAGGGCCCCTGTTGTGCGTCATCTATCATGTCTTAAACACTTTCGATTCTTGTTAATGTTCAACGAATAAGGGATTGGCCAAAGATGCCCCATGCATCCTTCTGCGTTGACTTGTATCCGTTCGTAATTGTGCGTTCTTTGTTTACTCTATTTTCAGTGCGTAGCTTCTGCGGAAAGGAGTATGCTTACAGCCTGGCTTAGCACCACGGGGGTTGTATGCGTCGGTGTCGAGAGGCTGCGCAGATCGTGTTAGTGCATACACGCCGTTACAAATGCTGTTCTGCTGTTGAATTCGTGCACACTTTGGCCAGGCGGTACGCACTCCAAATTTGTCCAGAGTTGGGGCAGCTCACGCCAAAGCAGTTGGAACAGAGCCTGAAACACGTCAAGCCAATTCATGTGCTCGGCGAGGGTACCTGCACTGGTGCGGCTAAGACGGTACGAGAGCACACATGTCACCAATATGTGGTTGCGTGAAGGTTTACGCAGTTGAACTAGAAGAACAGGGCACACGCCTAGGTTTTGGCTTCAATCTTTCTAGGTAACGTGTCGAGGTGTTCTGGTACTGCAGCATGCTTTTGCGATACAGGGGCCGATGCCGCAAACGACAAAGGGAATTCGCAAGGCAGCATACGCTCACCGGAATAGGGTGCTGGGGGCAGCAGCAGCAGCATCCAAGCGATGCTTTGTCGAAGGCATTTAGTAGTATTTGCTTTCTTGTCCGTTGGATGTAGTCGTAGCTATTTCGAATAGAAATGCACTGCTGAAATGTCGTGCCCAAGGGCTACACAACGGATTTGGCCATTATGCGTGATGCTTGAACGAAATAATGCGAAAGCGCCAGCTCGCTGCGCAGCTAGTGAGTTGAGCTAGATGGGGCAGCACTCATAGAGCACGATGAGCCTACCGGTTTTTTATATATTGGATAGACTGCCTGTATTTGTTGTAGATGGCGTTTGTCAATGCGTGTGCCCCTGAAAGAAAGCTGTGGCGCAAGAACGTGTTCGGAGCAAATTCCTAGATTCATCATGTGCGCATGTTATACAGGGCCCCTGTTGTGCGTCATCTACCACGTCTTAAGCACTTTCGATTCTTGTTAATGTTCAATGAATAAGGGATTGGCCAAAGATGCCCCATGCATCATTTTGCAATGATGTGCAGCCGTGTGTCAGTTTACACGTGCTTTGTTTGCACGGCTTGGCGTATGTTGCCTCTTCTGACTGTTTAGCTGCGGTGGTATGTGGAAACCTAGGAGGCCTCTGTGGTGGGCTGCACCAGCGATGTGGCGTAAGACGTTTGTTGTGTTGCCGCCTTGTCGTTCCTGACCAGAAAGTATGCCCTCAACGGAGATTCGGAGTCCCAATGGCGGAAGGTAGTGCAACTTGAAGAGGGTGTCGCTGGTGCGAACCGTGTTATCGTCTTTTCAGAAGGCCTATGTTTCGCTTTAGGCAGTACGAGAGCTATCATCTGGAGTAGATGCGCCTGAGTGCAGATTTACCAAGGTGCTGTGCAAGGAGAAACCTGAGCTCGCCTTTCCTTTGCCGTGCGGCGCTCGGTGTACTATAAATGAGTGCTTTTGAGAGTAACGGCAGCTGACGTTGCAAACAAGCCAAAAATGTTGAGGCAGTCTATGCGCATTGCAGTACCTGGCAGATGACAGCAACAACTCGCTGGTTTGTAGAAACCGTCGAGTAGCACCTGTGAAATGCCCTGGTATGAAGGATGATAGTTGCTTTTGGAGAAACACACTCTCCATTTTAGCATGTTCCCATTCTAATGAATAACGAACTCGGAAAGGATACCTAATTCTGTAGCTAGTGAGGAGAACTATACGATGCAGAGACCCCACACGAGTGATTATGTGTGGCTTTCTGGGATACGTTCAGGTAATTCCTGTTGGGATTACCTGTACTTTGTTGCCTTTACATAGTCAAGGGAATGATGGTCAAACAAGTAACCCTCGTTCATGCGAGTTATATTCCTTAGAACACTCTCTATTCTCGTTGCCATTCCAACAGGACTCTGGCATCCAACTCCAAATCATCGCCATTAGAGTCTTACAGCTGGCATTTAACTGCAAATCATTGTTAATCGTGCGCGGTTGGTGCATGGTGTATTTGCGCTGGTTTAGTGTAGCTTGTTGCTCGGCAGTGAGGAGCGCATTGCATAGGCGGGTGACTCTGGATAGGTCCTAGCGCGAGTGGGTATTTCTTGTATTTCGCTGTTAGTCGAACTAGACGGCCTGAGTAAAATCAAACGTTTTTGAAACATATTAGGCGTTGACAGCATTGTTAACGTGTGTGCTCCTTGTATTCTGCCGAGCACGCTATTTCTGGGCAGCGTGCGCCAAACACATTCCAGTAATCTTCTAAGGCTAAAGTGATGCACGCTGCCTTTTGTGCGTTATTTGTATGCTATCTCCTGAACACTTTGGATTCTTGTTGATGCTGAATGCAAACAACCTTTGGCACCTGGGTGAATTGCACTTCAGGTTGTTCTTCAGCCTAGGCTTGCTTTGCCTGCGCTGCTTGGAGTATTTTCTGTCTTTTGAATGGACTATGAGCTGTGGTTTGTGGAGCGCTAGGCGGCGTACATGCATGGTGGTCCGGTGACTGTGCCTTTGTGAGCGCGTCTAGGGCAGCTGCATGTTGACGTCTGTCTACCGTTGCGTTCCTGCGCGCGTTTGCCAGACGGTATGCACTGAACGTAGAGGCGGGCTTGCTATGGAGGATCATGTAGCAACTGGTAGAGTCTTAGAAAGGCTGAACCACGCCGCGTGGGTTCACCGTCTAGGCGACATGAATAACCTTACGTTTCAGAAGGTATGAGCGCAGGTGTATATCTATATGCAGGTAGATTTACGGTGGAAGGACAGGTGAATACTTCGTTTACATCCACAATGTTTTTCTTGGGATGTGCTGTGTAAAGGTGTTCAGGAGCAGCAGCATTACCTTGTGATATAGGATGTGACGCTGCAAGCGGTTCAGAGAATTGGTGAGGTAGTACATCAAGCGTGGAATACGTTGTACATGGGGGGGCTGAACGATGTTCATTTGCATCGTGCGTCTAGAAGCGTCCGCCTACAACCCGATGGCGTATTGTGGCAGTTGATTTGTTGAGCACGGCAATACAGAAGGGCAGGCACCGGACAATCGTACGGCCAAGGAAAACTGTGTGCATACGCACAACGCCTTCCGTAGAGAGGGAAGACCTTTGTTGAGCAGGTGAATGCTTCTGCTGTGGTGAAACATGAACTGAGCTGTTTTTTGATTGGAGTTTGGGCAAGGTATAGATGTGTGCCGCTGGCACTCTGCCGGCGATGCCATCTTGGGGTAAGCTGTTCGAGGCGCCGTTTCGTAGAGGTAAAGGTAAAACAGAGAAGAACGGTTGAAGCCCTCTGTTATCCGTTCTGGCTGGACCACACTCGAGCCCGCTGTTATCCAACCAGACTAAAAATAAAGCCCCGCGAAGCCCGTTCCATAGCCTTGCATGGCCTTGGCTGCCGTATCCTGGTTGCAATCAATTAATTCTTCCAACAGCCAAATATGTTGTACTTGGACAGGCGATACGGTGCATGCATGTGTGTCTACCATAAGTGATATGCTGCCTTTGTGCAGGCGCGTCTAGGTCTTCTGTGCAAAAGGCATTCCTTCTCGTTGCCACCGCCCGTTGTTCTTTTCAGGCGGTATGCAGTTGGAAGCAAACGAGCCTTCCCACCCGGGTATACGTTGGCTTACGTTACCGGCGTTCTATGGCAAGCATGAATGCCCAAGCTCATGCGTGCAGAATTGTGAAGTTCTATGTAATCAGAAGCGGGTGTCTTATTGCTTCAACTGTAGTATTACGCGGTATCAACTATGGGGGTCTGTGCAAAAGGCATTCCTTCTCGTTTGCACCAAGGCATTCCTCCTCGTTTGCACCGCCCGTGGTTCTTTTCAGGAAGTATGCAGTTGGAAGCAAACGCCGTTTCCGGCCCGGGCATACGTTGGCTTACATTACCGGCGTTCTATGGCAAGCATGAATGCAGAAGCCAATGCGTGCCGATTTGTGGAGTTTTAAGTTATCAGAAGTGGGGGTCACTTCACTGTAATATTACACGGTATCAATTACGGCCAAGTACTTCACATATCTGTGTTCATGTTCGTGATGTTTGTGAAGCATGAACGTTTTCAACTTTTCTCGGCCTCCCAAGTGGACGCCCTTGGAAATGAATGTCCATGGAACCAATTGCACAGCTTCGAAGGTGATACGACGCTAATGCTTGGCTTTTCTGCTGTGGTGGGTATTGATTCCGTCTGCTGGCAAGTGCAGGTAATCAATTGAAGGAGCGATGTGTGGGTTTACATCTGTCAGAACCAGGGAGGCATGCAGCGTATGGGCTCACACACAATCTGCAATGTTTCCAAGCCTTCCTTGGCGTTAGACCTCTCGCTGCTGCGTCCAGGATGTACGCATTGAGACGCAAATAGATATTAGCTCCCCGGTTGTAGGCTTGCTTACGTCCCACGATTCCTATGGGAAGGATGAATGCCCACACATCTATGTGTGAAACTATATGTAATTGCAGTGTGACGAGCTAGTTTTGCTTTAAGTGTGATTTTCACTGGTATCCACTCTGGCGGAAGAGTTCGCGGTCGCAACCTACAGTACGCGCAGAGACCTCGATGCTGCTGACGATCACAGTAAATTGGCAGTAGGTAGGCAGTGCTCTACCTTGCTGGGAGTAATTAAGCAGTGCTCGCTGTCAACGTTTTGGCAACATCGTCCTCAAATTGCCACACATTTTGAGCTTTGTTCTCATCCGCAGTTCTGTGTAAGGTTTTCTTACAACGCAGAGACGACGTAGGGCTTGTTGCATAGCTACAGGACTTGATCGTCTTTTTTGCGTGAATAAATGCAGTTTCTACGAGGCTATATATGGCTGCAGTGTGGTTAAGCCCTCTTGCGATCGCCTTCTGGTTTGCTTAGGAAGTACGTACATGGCCTCGGCTTGCTAGGGGCGAGGGTGAATGCAGCCCCCATGATTCCATTGGATGCTGCAGTAAGGTGGAGCCTTTTAGGTTTAGCAATCACCCGCTTATCTGGCCAGGAAGTATGCATTTCAACGGAATTCCAGCTTTGATCACAGGCCGTGAAATTACTCGCTTTTCTACTTGTTTATGGCACGGATGAACACGCATGCGTCTGTGCATGAAATTGCAGTGTGGCGGGACGTGAGGGGCAATTTTGGTCTATGGCCAGTGCTATCTGCCATCCACTTTACATAGTATG
>NW_013565050.1:0-4042 GCF_000499605.1 Eimeria maxima | reverse complement strand
GGTGTACAGGCAGCTCAGTAAGGCCGTGGGACACGAGAGGGGCGGGGGGGGAGGGACGCCTGTCTTGTTATATATTTAATTATATTTAATTAATTAATTAATTAATTAAATTATTTATTTATTTATTCTTTTTTTCTTCTTATAAAGGAAGAAGCAATAAGCACGACAAATGAGGACACGGGGCTGTCTGCCGCCGGCGTAGCACGAGCAGCGGCAGCAGCAACAGCAGCAGCAGCAGCTGTAGAAGCAACGAGAGCAGCAGCAGCAGCAGCAGCAGCAGCAGCAGCAGCAAGGGAGGCTTATGTCTGTCTGCTGTGTTTTTTTAACTCCTTAGGTTTCTTCTGTTTGACTCATAGTGGCTTTTAGTGTATTAATACAGCAGCAGGAGCAGCAGCAGCAACAACAGCAGCAGCAGCAGCAGCAACAGTAGCAGCAGCAGCAGCAGCAACAACAACAGCAGCAAAACGGGCTGCAGCAGCAGCAGCAACTGTCTCCTTTTCTTTATCCTTATTAATCCTTTTAGTATTAATTCTCTTAACAAAGGAGACACTTTGCTGCTCGCACCTCCTTCCCTGCACGGCTTCCCTTGCAGCCGTGCTGCTGCTGCTGCTGCTGCTGCTGCTGTTCTTGCCATTGCTGCCATTGCTGGCGTTACAACTTATCTCTTTTGCTGCAGCAGCATCAACAGCAGCAGCAACAGCAGCAGCAACAGCAGCAGCAGCAGCAGCGGTAATATACATTACCGCCAGATCCTAGGCAGCAGCACAGCACGCGCCAGGAGAAACATACAGTGGCAACAATAGCAGCAGCAGCAACAGCAGCAGCAGCAGCAGCAGCAGCAGCGTCAGCTGCTGCAGCAGTGCGATATACAACTGCAGCAGCAGCAACAGCAACAGCAGCAGCAACAAAGACACAGGAGCAAGTGGTGTCTTTAATACCTCCTCCTTTGGTAGCTGGGGTCCTATTGCTGTCGATGCAGGTATGTCTGCTGCTGCTGCTGCTGCTGCTGCTGCTGCTACTGTATGTTCTGTTGTTGTTGCTGCTGCAGTTGTTATTGTTGCTGCTCCTTCTGTTGTTGCAGTTGCTGCTGCTGCTGCTGCTGCTGTAGTGGATTAACAGCTGCAGCAGCCACATTTGAGCCGATAGCTGCTGCTCTCTTGTCTGCGTATTAACATTTGTGCATTTTGCTGCTGCTGCTGCTTCTGCTGCTGCTGCTGCTGCTGTTGCTGCTGTTGCTGCTGCTGCTGCAGCTAAGAGATCTAAGGATTACTATCAGCTACTTGGCGTTAAGAGAAACGCAAGTCAGAGGGCTATAGACAAGGCAAGCAGACCTAAACCCTAAACCCTAATTCTAACCCTAAACCCTAAACCCTAGCTCCAGTCACAAACCCTAAACCCTAAACACTAAATTGGCGACATTACTGCATTGATAGGGTTCTCTGACACTTCCTTTACGTACTACCTTACTTACCCTTAGGGTTTAGGATTAGGGTTTAGGGTTTAGGGCTTAGGGTTTAGGGTTTAGGGTTTAGGGTTTGTGGCTACAGGCATACCGTAAGCTCGCAAAGAAGCTTCATCCTGATGTTGCTCCTGGCAAGGAGAAAGAGTTTATGGAGATCGCCAAGGCCCATGAGGTACTAATTAGGGTTTAGGGTTTAGGGTTTAGGGTTTAGGGTTTGGACATTATATCTTGGGGTTATTACCGCATGCAGTCTTGCACAATCAAAATGTTTATAGATGTTGAATTAGAACAACCTATTATAGTGTTTAGGGTTTAGGGTTTGGAAATTAGGGTTTAGGGTTTAGGGTTTAGGGTTTAGGGTTTATATATTTAGGTATTAAGTGACCCTGAACAAAGAAAGAAGTATGATACATTTGGGGAAGAAGGTGTTGCTGCATTCTCTGGTGCACAAGGAGCAGAAGGAGGCTTCCCTTTTAGTGAATTCGTGTAAGAAACCCTAAACCCTAAACCCTAGATAGACCCTAGATAAACCCTAGATAAACCCTAGATGGTGAATAATATATAGAGGACGAATGGTAGATGTATTGTATGTATTTATTGTTATTGTATATTATTATTGTTTGTTGTTAATATAATTAGGGTTTAGGGTTTAGGGTTTATATGTTTATATATAGGAATCTATTTGCTGGTGGTGGTGGTTTCGGTGGTGGAGGAGGTGGGGGCCCCCAGGGGGGCCCCTCCCGCATGCGTTTTGAATTTAGTGGTGAGGTACCTGAGTACCTAAAGGGTTTTGGGTTCGATTTTGGCGGGTCCAAGCATCAACAGCAGCAGCAGCAGCAGCAGCAGCAGCAGCAGCAGGAGGAACAGGAGCCAGACTGGGATGCAGATCTATATACAGATATAGATTATGTTGAGGAGCTAAACCCTAATAATTATGAACGTTTTATGCAAGAAAGAAATAATTTACTTCTTATTGTTATTTATAATCCTCATTGTAATCCATGTAGAATATTCAAGATGGAATTCGCTACTGCTGCACAGAGGCTTCATAATGTTGTACCTGTAAGGGTTTAGGGTTTAGGGTTTAGGGTTTAGGGTTTAGGGTTTAGGGTTTTTAGGGTTTGGAGGGGGGGGATGGTCGATTTAGAGGTAATATTGTATAGTATATGGTGGGGGGATTGATGACGGTTTATGGGTAGGTAGGGGTGTATATATATATATAAATTGTATATATACTGTTGGGGAATTAGGGTTTAGGGTTTAGGGTTTAGGGTTTAGGGTTTTGGGGTGTATATGTGTACAGTTTGCTGCTGTAAATTGTCGTAGTCATCGGCAAATACCTTTATGTCGTAAAGGAAAAAGATATCCAACTGTCTTCTTCTTTGGGGAGGATAAAGAGGCAGAACCTATTGTATACACAGGGAAAAGGTATAAAAACCCTAAACCCTAAACCCTAAACCCTAGGTCTCTCGACGTGCTCTCTATAAAAGGGTTTTCAAGGGTTGCAATTCTTATATAGCAACTACCAAACCCTTACACCATCATAAGCCCTTTTTACATACTCACCCTTATTATTAGGGTTTAGGGTTTAGGGTTTAGGGTTTAGGGTTTAGGGTTTAGGGTTTGTGTTTCAGGAAGTTTGAGGATATTCTTGCATTTATAAGTGAGAGGGTTTCTAAGTATACAACTATTCTTAGCATGGATAATATGGAGAATTGGCTAACTAGCAACCCTAATAAATCCAAAGTACGAGGGTTTAGGGTTTAGGGTTTAGGGTTTAGGGTTTATGGGTGTATAATATTGAATGGGTATAGAAGATGTAGTGGATAAATTTACGAGTATTAATTAAATATAGGGTTTAGGGTTTATATATAAAAAATAATATAGAGAAAAGTATAAAAATAAGGGTTTTTATTTTTTTTTAATTTTTTTTTAGGGTTTAGGGTTTAGGGTTTAGGGTTTAGGGTTTTGGGGTGTATATACTACGCAGGTGTTATTATTTGCACGAAAGAAGCCAGCCCCCCCTGAATGGTTTATTGGGGGTTTATATTTTAAGAATAAAATAGATATAGGTATAATATATCCAATAGAGAAGGAATTAATAGATAAATACATAAAAGAACCAACAAAATATAATAATATGCATGCAAACCCTTATTTACTAAACCCTTCTTTTTTATTAATTAAGGATGTAGATACACTCCAAGGGGAATGGACTAATCTTAGGGGTTTAGAGCCTCATAAATTTATTTCTTTATTAGCTTCTGTTGTTAATCAAGTAAGTTACTCTTTTTTATTTATTTATTTATTTATTTTATTTATTTATTTATTTATTTATTTTATTTATTTGCTTATTTATTTATTTATTTTTATTTATTTGCTTATTTGTTTATTTATTTATTTATTTTATTTATTTGCTTATTTATTTATTTATTTATTTTATTTATTTATTTATTTATTCTTTATCCTTTTTCTTTCTTTATTCTTTTTTGTTTCTTTTTCTTATTTATTCTTTTTTTCTTTTTTATATGTATATGTATATTCTTAGGTCTGCGTATATATTATGTATATTTATATTAC
>NW_013565049.1:0-5665 GCF_000499605.1 Eimeria maxima | reverse complement strand
TTCCACCGGCGGAGAATTCAACGCACCCTCCCTTCAGTCAGTTACTCACAGAAGGCAGAACAGCACGGACGCAAACAAAAGTCGGAGGCAGAGCTGATGTAGCCACTGATTTTTAACGCTGGTAGGTGCAAACCTGCACACTGCTTCGACCCTTTGCATTCAAGAGAAAACCAGAGCCTTCACGACAACGCGCACGTTAGAGTAGTCGACGCTCAACTGCAAAAGCGCAGCTAGAACTACACCACACAAAAAGAAGAGTTCGCACTCTCTGGAGACAAGCGGAGCCAAACAAATCAAACATGCCTATCTCCACGACAAGCACACTCGAACACATTGAAAGATCCTCAGCTCTACCCACCACAACAACCCAATCTTGCAAGCTACCAACATCTAATAGGTAACTGAATGAAGGAAGCCTTGAAGAATAGGCAAGCCACCGACGCAAGGAAGAAAACATTGTAGCATGTGGCGTTCTTGGACACAAGGCCAAAACTAACGTCGCACGCTACTCTCTGCTCCAGGTCGCACTCCATATGCCCCTAGAAATGGCGGGTGTCTGGCCACTCGCCAGTCTGAACCGTGAATGCCGTCTCCACCAAACCTACCTTCTACGCCTGGAAGGTGTGTCTAATCAGGACACTATAGACGTGGGTTTAGTATAGGGAAGGGGGCAGAGACCTTTCAATCGCTACGCCTAGCGCTAGCATACTAAGCAATGCACTCCTTAACCGAAAAGCGGCAAAAAGCAGGCATCTTCACGTCGATATGCCGACAAACCAAGGTGGCACCGTAGACAGAACAACCACACAAACCAAATCCAATTACAACACCCATCCCTACCAACCACTTTGCCCATTGCACTTCAACTGCTTATAAACGCAGAACGATGAGAAAGTCGACACGCCAGCCTTGCCGTATCACCAGTAAGACACAAGATTACTTGGCCTCAGCTATAGACATTCTTGACCCAGTGCTTCCCCCCTGGACATCAACGACCATCCGCCCCCAGCATCACCCTCAGATATATCCACGCACTCAAAAATTGCACGAACAATTCCTTTGGAGTGCCATCTAATAGTCAACAGTTACGGACGGACCTAGCAAACGCGTGGTCCTCGGATTCTGACCAAGAGGTAGTAGCAGCAGGGAATGCTGTACATAACAGGCCGTCGACGTGCAGAAGGGACCCACTGCATCAACCTTGAAACAACGCCAAACCGGTTATTTAGCATGAATACCTGCAGGGTACCCGCAGTGATATTCACCGTCTTTTGGCAACGCGTTCTAGCTAAACTCGACGTACCAGCTCATGCTACAGATCGCCAAACAACCTGTTCACGCCACTATGCAATCTGGCCCAATAAACAACAAGCACGAGTCAGCACACGTTCCACCGCCGGAGAATACAATTCACCCGTCCATCACTCAGTTAATCACAGGAGGCGGAGCAGCACAGAGGCAAAAAGAAGTTGGAGGCGGAGCTGGTGAGGCCACTGTCGTTAGTGCACGAAGGTGCAAGCCTCCACACTTGCGTGACCCTCCGTAGCCAAAAGAAAACCAGAGCTTTTACCGCAACCTGCAAGCTAGAGCTGTCAATTTAAAACTAAAGACGCGGACCTAAAATTATAGCTTACTAAAAGATGAGTGCGCACTTTCTGATTAGCAGGGCATCCAAACAAATCACCCATGCCCCTCTCCACTACCACCACTCTGAAACACATTGAACGATGCTCTGACCTACTCACGGTAACACCGTAATCTTGCAGGCTACCAAAATCTAATAGGTAGCCGACTAAAACCCTTGGTCCTGGCCGGAGGTTTTAAGGTTATACAGGCCAGCATCGGACAGCGACAGTTGTGGCAAGTGCTGTTCCTGGAGATGACACCAAAGCCAGCATCACGTGCTTCACACTCCTCCACGTCGCACTCCATACACCTAGAGAAATGACATCTATCTGTCCACTCTGTACTCCGAACCGTGAATGCCGCCTCCACCAAAACCTACCTCCTTGACCTGCAAGGTGAGCGAAGTGGGGAAACTGTACACGTGGGTAATAGTATAGGGAAGGGGGCAGTCAGCCCGAATTCATATGCGTTGAAACGCTACTCCTGAAGCCAACCTACTAAGCAATGCAGCCCTCCACCGAAAGGCAGCAAGCGGGATGCACGTTCACGTGGACCAATTATCAAAAACCAAGGTACCGTCGTAGTCACAACAACCACTCAAAAGCAATCCAAAAACGACTCCAGTCGAGCCGCCTGTACAAACACCATTTCTGATTCCATTTCAGCTGCTAATGACCGCAGCACGCCGAGACCATCAAGAAGCTACCCTTGCCATAGCACCAGACCTTAGCTACAAGCATGCTTGCACAGCGCATACCGCCTGGTCAACATCCCGACGCATGCAGCGTTGCCCTATTGACTATCTGCGCAAACAGCTACACGAACACACAACTCGTCGAGGAAAAGGAACGTCGTTTGATGCCCTCAAATTTCTGGCCACGCGTTCTGCCTAAATTCAACCCACCTCCTCAAACTACAAATTGTTAAACAACCGTCCACGCCACTATGCACTCCAGCTCAATGAACAACAACAAACACCCGTCAACACACATTCCACCGGCGGAGAATTCAACGCACCCTCCCTTCAGTCAGTTACTCACAGAAGGCAGAACAGCACGGACGCAAACAAAAGTCGGAGGCAGAGCTGATGAAGTCACTGCTTTTTAACGCAGGTATGTGCAAACCTGCACACTACTTCGACCCTTTGCATTCAAGAGAAAACCAGACCTTTCACAACAACGCACAAGATAGTGTACGCACCTTGCAACCACCAACACGCAGATAAAAACAAAGCGCACAAAAAGATGAGTGCGCACTGTCTGGACGTTAACCAAGCCAAACAAGTCAACCATGTCCCTCTCCTCTACCACAACATTCAAACACATGCCAGGATGCCCAGCGCTACTTAATATAAGTGAATCTTGCAAGATACCAACATGTAGCAGCCAGCATACTGAAAAACACGGGCCTGTATGGAGCCCTGAAGAATAGACAGGCCACTGTGGGGAAGCCGAAAACATTGTAGCATGTGCGTCTTCTGGGCACGAAACCAAAGCCAACATCACAGGCTCACGGTTCCACATCGCACTCCATATATCGCTGAAACAGTATCTTTTTTTGCATTCTCTACTCTGAAGCGTGAATACAGCCTCCGCCAAACCTACCTCCTTGGCCTGGAAGGTGTGTACAGGTAGGGCAATGTAGGCGTGGGCTTAGTATGGGAAGGGGGGCAGGAGCAAACCCTAATAAGCACTTCGAGGCGCCACGCCTAGTGCCAACCCAGTACGCAATGCAATTATCAACCAAAACGTGGCACAATGCAGGCACGTTCACGTCGACAAGCTAGCAAAAACCAAGGTGCCGTCGTAGGCACAACAACTACCCAATTCAAATCCAAAAGTGACTCCACTACGACTCTAATCATGCTACCCCTACAAACATTATTGCTGATTGCACCTAAGCTGCTAATAATTGTAGCACGTTTATATCATCAAGAAACCAGCCTTGCTGTGCCACCTGTGCGACGCCATCTTAGTTGGCCCCAGCTATAAGCATACCGAGTACAGTGCTTCGTAGTCATCAACATCCAGACGCCTGCATTAATCCCCTCTTGCCTACCTGCGTATCAACAAATACACTAACAAACGGGACTGAAACCAACCATAAAGTGCTTGTGTGCCATCTAATAGTCAACAGTTATGGACGCAGCTAGCAAACGCAAGGGGAGGGCATCGTGAGCAAGAGGTAGTAGCAGCAGGAAACGTACGTAACAGGTCATCATACGTGCAGAGTGGATCCACTGCAGAATCTTCGTAACCCCCTACAGCCGGTTACTTTGGATGATAGTTCACATACCAGCAACATGGCCTCCGTGAAATCTAGCGTTTTCTGGCCACGTGTTCTGCCTAAACTCAACGCACCTCCTCAAACTGCATGTTGCCAAACAACCATTCGCGCCACTTTGCACTCTGGGCCCATGAACAACAACAGGCACCCATCAACACATGTTCCATAGACTGGGAATACCACTCACCCGTCCATCACTCAGTCACGGAAGAAGGAGCAGCACGGACGCGAGCACAACTCGGAGGCAGCGCTGGTGAAGCCCCTGTCGTTAATGCACGTAAGCCCATGCCTGCACACTACCGCGACCCTCTGCACTCGAAGGCGAAACACATCCCCTCCCAATACCCACACGTTAGAATAGCCAATATCCAACCACGAAAAAGAAGCGAAAATAATGCACACAAGAAGATGAATGCACACTTTCTGATCATGAGCGCAGCCAAACAAATCCCATGTCCCTCTCCACTACCACGAGATGCAGACACATTGCTGGATGTTCACCTGCGCGCACCAAAACAAGAAAAATGTTCATGTTTCCAACATCTAATTGCTAGCGAGCTGCACAGTCGACCCTGCCAAGCCTGCAAGGAGCCTTGGAGATTAGACATGCCACCGCCCGAGAGCGAAAAACATTTTAGCAAGTGCCGTTCCTGGACACGAAACCAAGGCCAACATCACCGGCTCCTCACTGCATCATGTCGCACTCCATATGCCTTAAAAAATGGCAGCTATCTGCCCGCTCGCTACTCTGAACCGTGAATGGCGCCTTCACCAAACCTACATCCTTGGCCTGGAAGGTACGTGCAGTCAGGGCACTGTACACGTGGATTTAGCATAGGGAAGGGAGCAGAAACAAGCCCAAATAAACTTCCTTGGAGGCACAACGCCTGGCGCCGACATACTAAGCAATCCATCCCTCCACCAAAAGTGGCAGAACCTGGGCACCTTCAAGTTGTCAACCTACCAAAAACAAAAGTGCCGTCGTATGCAGAACAGCCACCCAAATCAAATCCAAATACGACTGCTATCGCACCAAGCGTACTTCCACCATTGCTAATTGCACTTCGGCTGCTTTTAACTGCAGGGTACTGAGATCATCGAGAAGCTAGCCGTGCAGTGCCACCGGTGAGACGCGCGTCTACTTGGCCTCAGCTAGAGGCATTCCTGGTCCTGGGCTTCCTTCGTGGTTATTACATCGGGACCCCTAAAAGGTCCCCCTCTTGACTATGTGCGCACTCAACAGCTACACCAACAAAAAAATCCGCAGACAAGCGTATAGTCGTTTGCTCTCCTGCGTTTTCTGGCCACGTGTTCTGCCTAAACTCAACGCACCTCCTCAAACTGCATGTTGCCAAACAACCATTCGCGCCACTTTGCACTCTGGGCCCATGAACAACAACAGGCACCCATCAACACATGTTCCATAGACTGGGAATACCACTCACCCGTCCATCACTCAGTCACGGAAGAAGGAGCAGCACGGACGCGAGCACAACTCGGAGGCAGCGCTGGTGAAGCCCCTGTCGTTAATGCACGTAAGCCCATGCCTGCACACTACCGCGACCCTCTGCACTCGAAGGCGAAACACATCCCCTCCCAATACCCACACGTTAGAATAGCCAATATCCAACCACGAAAAAGAAGCGAAAATAATGCACACAAGAAGATGAATGCACACTTTCTGATCATGAGCGCAGCCAAACAAATCCCATGTCCCTCTCCACTACCACGAGATGCAGACACATTGCTGGAT
>NW_013565047.1:0-4597 GCF_000499605.1 Eimeria maxima | reverse complement strand
TACCTTTGGCGTCCAGCGTGTATGAGAGAGAACATGGATGTCAATACGCATAGGTACAGATTTATGGAGTCGGTGTGCAGGGAGAAGTGGGAAGGTGTACTGGTGTATGTAGGTACTTTCATTCATGTGTGTGTTCTCAATGGATGTGGAATCAGAGTTCTTTGGTAATGCCCATCAGAGGCGGAGATGGACATCGTCGGTGGTTTGTTGGCACGTGATGCTCCATGGATGTAGTGAACATTCTCAGTTATCGCCAGTCTTTCAACAGGAGACTGTTTGGCAAGGATGCTCGTTGCTTCCAGCTGAATTATGCGGCAGTTGGTATAAATTTGTGGTGAGCTTCCATGCCTTGTGTGTAATGGGTTTTGGCTGCCAATGGGCATGTCGGCGGGGAGTGGCGGAAGTCTCTGTGGAGGTGGGGCTGCTCATTTGTTTGGTCAGCAAGTATGCACATAATGAGAGACCATATATGCCAACGTCGGCAGAATTTAGGAACCCAACCAGTTTGCAACACGTGTGATGCATGTGACTGGAGCGCGTCTACTGTATGTCTACTATATCTACTATGTCTATGTCTGTGTCATAAATACCTTTGGCGTCCAGCGTGTATGAGAGAGAACATGGATGTCAATACGCATAGGTACAGAATCAGACAATCGGAAAATTACTCAGAGTATTTCGGCTGAGGTTGTGCTTGTGAAGCGCAGTACGTAGTTGTAGGTGGCACACACTATGCAGTGTTGCACGCCGACTATTTAGATTTATTAGAAGGCCGGTATGTGTGATGGTAGGTGGTTTGCAGAGAATGAAGGTAGGTCAAGAGCGGGCTGCTGATCTGAAAATGCCGCTGAGGGATATGTACCATTTAAACTTCAGTTCTGTACTGCAAATATTCATTAAGGACTTTTTTATTGTTCAGAGTAAGTACAGTGTGCATGACTGCATTGCGGGTGCTCGGTATGACCTGATATTGCGCAATTTGCCACTGTGGAGAGTGCTCGATTTTCACTGGTGTCCCAACAGCAGCCGAGTTGACAAGGAATACGGATGCTTCCACTTGCATCTCGCAGTATTGGGTATTGAATTTACAACAGCTTTGTTTGCCGTAGTTCGAAGATGACCCATATTCCCACAGGAGCATGCGTAATATTTGGAAGTGGGCAGATTGCTTATTGAGGCCAATTATCTTGGAGGCGCTGTAATTTGGATATGCACTTCGATGCTTACAGGGTGTCGAAGACGTTTGTCGGTCTGTCATTGAACAAGCAAGTTTGTGGGTCTGTGATTGAACTCTGTTTTGCTCAGAAAGTATGCACGTAGAAGCTAATCCATCTGCAGTACAGTGACGTAACTGGTACGTGTCGAGGCATTCTGGAAGTCACGGATATGCGTCCGCACGCGTGCCAATTAGTGGATTTGAGGTGGGAGCGCGATTTGCTGTGACGGTATTGATATGTGGCATTGGCTTGGGAGGTGCGCATCCGTGCAGCTATGTACATTTTCGGGACATTAGCGCAACGCAACAAAGGCTCGTAGGAATGCAGTGAACCCTAGAGGGGTTGCCACTTGCCAGCAGGATGAGAAAATGTGTAGAACACGTTCTACCATTCTCGGAGCAGCCTGCAACCTTTCAATGTGTAGTAGGTACAATTTTTGTTTTATAAGCAGTGCTTCTCGGGCACCCCAGCCTAAACACACACGTACATATTCTCTCTTCCTCCCCTACAAGCGGAGGACGACAACAGCCTTCCAAACATTTTCCTTTTACTGCAACTGTTCGTGTACACCTAACACCAACCATGCCGCTGCACAACTTCCTAGCAAATCAGTGGTTCCTGCATTTGTTGCCGGAACCTTCGGGAGTTTAGACTTGGTGTTTAGCGTCGACAACTTACGGTTATGGGTTTGGGGGGTTGTTATACGGTTTCAGGTTCAGGGCTTGCTGGCAAATGCTGCTAAGCCGAAAAAGATGCAAATAGAGCCAGAGCAGAATACAAATTGGGACATAGAGGGAGAGGCACAAACGGATGAAGGACACGAAAGTTCTGACACAGACAGAGTCACGGGGAAGTTTTGCACGGTAGCATCGCATTCGACCACAAATAAAGGCACATCTGAATAGTACAGATACACCGAACTACTTGCCGGCATTTAGAGAAGAGCAAACGGAGATAGAGGGAACGAAAGCCAAACGGTAGTAGGCAGCGATTCATATGGAAACAGCGCCAACAGCAGGCAGCAAAGCTTCTACGTTGTGTGATGTTTGTTCATTTGACTACATGGTATATGCACAATACGAAAGCACGAGTAAGCTGACGCCCTTGACGGACCTATTTTCCCATTAAAACATTAAGATATAACGATTTCGCCCGGAACCTTAAGAGCACGGCAGAGGCGGCCGTTTCGGGGACGTGGGACGCGGTGGTTCTCTTCACTTGTCTCCGGTTGTGGGTGTGCCTGTGATAGTGCAGGCGTGTGGGTGTAGGTGTGGGGTGACCCCTTAAATTGCCTGTGTCGGCAAAGCGCTGGTGCCTACAGTGTAGCATTGCTCGAATCGACTTACAGAAAACGCATCCACTGTGCATTGCTCTATGCCCATATGAAAATCCCTCCGGTCTCCGATACAAGGCGTCAGGCTTTGCATTGGGTTGTGCTGAGTTTAGCTTGGCAGTAAGGCTGCAGAGTTTAATGCCGAGCTACATGAAAGGGGCTTGATGCTCTTGCATTGCCCTGTGTTTCAGCTGTGCATATTATTCTCGATCAGAGTGCTGGAAAGCCACAAAAGGTGCCTTCCTCTCCCATGAAGGCCTGTAGGCCTGCGCCGGTGTCCTCGAGCAGCGTTTGCAAGCTCAAGATACTGCTGTACAGCATGACGCCTACTCACTTACCATTTAGTTTTAGGACATTGGTTGTACATCTATTGGCGCCTCTTCTTCGGCTTGATGGCTTTTGAAGCCATTGGTTTTCATTGCTTCCTTAGGCCAAGACTTCTCAGTGCAGTTATTTCAGCCTACAGGCAATGTGCAGTAACATACTATACTCTATACTAATAAAACGGAGGCGGGCAGGCGAATGTAAACAGCCAGCCTTCATATACAGACAGTTGTTGGTTACCTGGTTCCAAGTATTTTGAAGCCTGCAGATAGTAATACGCTCCCTGAACGTGGTGGAGCGTTTGCCATTGGATACTTGTGCAGCGTTATTTGCACTGTGGAAGCCTGCCGTTCTCATATCTTTCCTACTGGGCTGCTATGCCCAAGCTTGACCACGTGCAATCCCTGAGCTGCCCAAACCTGCATTGTCTGTGATGCACGGTACACCTAGAGTGCAAACACAGCAACACAGCTGCCAACTGCCCAGTGATCGGCGACAGTCCAGTTTTTTCCCGGCTGTCCCGGAAGACTGCCAATCTCAACACCCCTCTAGTCAATCAGGCAGGAAAGGCAGCGCCTCAGCGGCTAAGATGCCAGGAGCAATAAAATACCCGATGGAACATCTTTGCATCTGTACGCACCAAGACCGGATGGCAGCAGAGCTGCCGTGTAGCTCGATAGCACTGGGGGCATTCGAAGACGTCTAGAGAAAGACACTTGCTTCAAGAAGGGTTGAAGTGAGTGAGTAGTAACCGCCATCTGCCGAAGTGAGTGTGCAGCCAGCCGATGGCGGGTACTAGACCACAGCAAAAGAATTCATTGGCAGCTCAGAGCATGAAAATTGCAAAATAATTTGGTTCGACGAACGGTGGAAGCCCATCGGCTACCCGATAATCTTCACAAGAGACCCAGCCGGCGCAGTTCGCGCCCATGCTTGCGGTAGCTGCCCACAACTCAACATTGGCTTGTACGCGTCCACAAATTGGTTGCTCCATAGACACGGTAATCAGAAATCCATTTGACGCGTTGGAGGCCTGGTCATCTAGCTGAATACTCTATTTTTCTGTGGCATTTATGCCCACACAGTCCATCGAGCGTACACGTGTACTCCAACGTCAGTGCGGGTATGAAGCTCAGCCTTGTACCTACAGTTAGGATGGAAATGGATCTCAAATAATGCATCAGTAAAGCAGTGTATGATTACTGTACTGCTGAAGCCTCCGAATGATTGGGCACCCGTATGGCTCGGGGTATCAGGGATGGCTGCTATACCGTGGTTTTGTTGAAGGCCTCGAAATCGACGCACGTGAGCCGACTGCCGTCCTTTTCTCCTCCAACAGCGGAAGACCTCCGAAAGCATTAGTTGACGGTTGGCTTTTGCCTTTTCTCAGCAGTTCGTCCGCTTGCTTCTCAGTTTCCTCTTCAAGATGTCAGGATCGGCGCTGTCTTAGACCCACGCCTGCGGCTGCTCCAGGTACGAGTTAGGTTCGATACACTGAGCGTCCTTTTCATTGGCAGCTCATTCTTAATTAATACCTATGAGAACGCGTCCGTCAATTGTGCCAACGTCTGCTTTTCGAGGGATCTTAGCCAGATCGAAATCTCCAAAACGGTATGCCTCCGGATATCCACGAATGTATGCATTTATTTGAAGTTTCCCTCAGTGACACTGCGAAACGCAGGCTTATCTTCGCTTCTTTTAGCGACACTTTATTCACTCCTCA
>NW_013565046.1:0-4882 GCF_000499605.1 Eimeria maxima | reverse complement strand
ATTTTGAGGAAGAGCATGGCCTTGGGAAGGCCTCTCACAAAACGGTTGAGGATGCTAACAAAGGAACGGAGAGGCTGGTTGCCATGATGTATGAGTCTGCAGCAGATTTTGAACGGAAGTGGGCCCCTACTTCAGAGGGAATGCAAGGCGAAGAACTGTTGCGTCCGGCTAAGGTTGCTAGGCTTAATGAGCCATCGTCATCCACCTATCACCCGCAGATGTCTGTTGAAGTATTTGAGTCGGACATCAGTGGAGTGGCATTAGGCCAACCGGTTGACCCTTTAGATGCAGATGCGTGGGAGACGACTTATCCGGAGCTCGGGTTTGACGAAGGCAAGCAGCAGCAACACTTACCGAAGCCGACTGAAGTCTCATTGGTCGAACAGGGGCCATCACCATTTCCCGTAAGTTGGCCATCTACCTATGAAGCAAAGGCTAACGCTAGCCATGTGGACTCGGTGCCTGTTGAGCCTGCAATCAGCGATGAAGACTTTCGATGTCTTCAAGCCTGGCTGGAAGACCTTATGCGGAAAGGGGGTCTACAAACCATCGAGCCAGTTTCGGTAAACACTGTACAGACGAGCCCAGTGGTGGAGGAACAGTCAGCAGCTGCCGCCAATGGTAGTCCTGTGCGTGCCTCCCGTGTGTTTGGAGGTGAATCCACCATTGGGATCGCACACTCAGACAAAGATCAGGGTGTCGCCGTTCTAGCAACCCAAAAGGAGCCAGTGAAAGCTCTTGAACAGCCGGCAACAAGCGTGGATGTTGATTTGAACATTTCCCATAAGTCAGCTTCTGCTACAGCTTTGGAAGCAATCGGCAGTAGAGGCGATGAACGCTGTGATCCCGGGGACATTCGCCTGCATCCATTTGTCCGGCTGCCAGTGGTAAAACAGGAGGATGTCCGCAGAACCTTCCGTGTGGAATATGCAGTATCACCTGAATTTGGTAGGCCAAGCCCAATGGAGTCATTCATGACGATGCGCAATTTATTTGCGAAGGCTTCGCTGACGGCTGAAGAAGTGGACAGACTCTTGTTGGAAGCGGAAACACTGGCGAGTTATGCATTAGACAGGCTATCGCGGCATCACAATAAACACACAGCTAAGTACATTTTTGTAAAGCTTTCGTCTGTCTTTATGGTATTTGACTCCCTGATATGCACAATTGAGGTTCTAGGGGAAAAGATGAACGCCAGCAAGTGGTGGCCTCACTTTGTGCAGAACTTCAGCACGGAATATTACTTTACTGAAGTAGGGAAGACAGAACAACTAAACAGGTTGGTCAATCGACTGAGTTCTGCGCTGGCAATATACAAGACAGGGAATCGTCCTCCCCTTCAGGAGGTAATTGACCTGAAGAGGACCATAATTACCGAGGCACACAAAGGTAGCCAAATGTCTCACCCGTTGTGGAAACTTTGGCTACAGGATGATAAGGAGTTTTCTTGCCCTAGTTGTGGAACCGAAAGTCCTTCTGATGTTTAAACGCCCGGCTGAGGAGATGCAAAACCACCACGACGCCTTATGCGGTCAACTGTTTCGCATCCACGCATCCACCCTCCTGCATGCAACGGGCTTGGAGTTCTATTAGGTGAGGACTATCAACGGTGGCCAAGTGCATCCGTGCTATCCATTTTAATATGCCTTATGCGCAACTTTTAATGTTCCTAGTACCTGGTGCTCACCCCGAGGTTGCCTTCGGCTTCCACGCTTCTTCCTGCATGACGTCTCTCGCACAATCCACATATTATCTGTTGTTTATTAACCCTCCGAGAAGGCACAAGGCCGCACGTATTGAAAATTCTCAAGCTGTACTTCGCAAACAAGCCCATGTGCCCACGTCAGCCCATACGGCAATTCCTCCACTTCAATCAATGTTGGCAGGCAGCACTGGGCTCGCGGAAAAAAGGACAATTGGCCACAGATATGCTTAACTGAAGATGAAACTGCTACTGAGGTCTCTTGTTAACTATGATGCGGTAGCTAAGAGGCATGGGGCACCTCTACATCGACTGCATTCCAGCCTACCTGCCTTTCAAGAAAGAACTTGCAGTGAATTAAGGCAAACTACGGAGGTTACTATTGCTATACAGCATTTGTCAACAGTTTACCTACGAAGGACGATTACACATATGCTACGCTTGAAAGGGCTCATACGACTGGCTGGTCGTGTTTGCACGCAGAGATAGAATACAGGAGTCAGAGGAATGGGCGCTGTGCCTCCAACTAGCCCGTCGGGGCCTGCACCAGTCGTTTATGCCTCTTTGCAGAGGGTTTCTGGGAATGTACGAGGGGGCTAAGGGGCTAGATGTTTCGATGAATTCGTATGTATAGCATTTTAACTCCGTTTCAGCTGGCATTCATCCCTGGCTGGGGGCGCCGTCACGCCCAACATGTGCACATCCGTGTGTGTGCGTGACAGGCAGCTCACGAGGTTATGCAGTAACTTCTCAAATACTCTCCCCCAACAAAGTGTAAGATTCCGCTTGTCTACGCTTCTAGAAACCCAGAATTGGTTAATAGACGGCTCCTTCTCGCTAACTCGATGGGGATGTCTCACAAACACCCGTTTTCCAAACAAATAGCGACGTCAATGTTGGCACCTAGAGTGTCACTAAAAGTCATGTTCACTACTGTCTCTTCAGATTATCAACACAGTCGCGTAGTAGTGCGTGAACCCAACGACAGAATCTGTCTACCGCGCTGCCGCGCGCTAGTGGATACATCTTGTCCACTAGAAGGCACACGACGATATTTGCTACCCCATACTGTTGCTCATACGAAATCACCCAACAAAGAATAACGCTTCAAAGCTTGCCTTAACTGCCCTCCTAGCTTTATATCTGTTTGTCCTAAATTCAGTAGCATCTCTGTTTCTTCAGCTCCTCCTAAACGGCCAGAAGTCCGCGCAGAATTCGACGCCGGGGCACTGTCTCGAAGATGCGCCTGCTTCGCTGTTTCTTCAAAACGCAGCTGGTGAGCAGACTTCTTGGGAGGAAATGTTGAATCAACAATTTTCAGTGCAGTGGTGTGAAACGAATGCATGAAGCTGAAAACCCTCGGGCAGCGAGGGCGTGGTGGGTGGCCCATCTTAAGCAACGGGGGGGGAGAGTGACTTCATTGCTCCGTCTGCAACTCTGTATGTTGCTTGCTTTATATTTTCCGGTGGTTGCCTATTGTACTTAGAAGTCATTCCCAGTAGATCTAGGCATAATAGCTTCATTTCCCGGTTTCCTATGTCGTGGACTCCGACAAACCTACGCACATCATGGGATCGTGGAAACTGAGGCGTGAAGCGTCTCAGCAAAGAGAAGGCAGTGGGGGCATACCTGTAGCTCATATACTTTACGTTATAAACAGTAAGAATAGGGCGACAGCAGCCAGTTATTTTCCCCGCGGAATGCTGGATGACTCCCACAATGGCAAAAAGTCACCATCCTGTGGATTTGGGTCTGCAACAATTGCCGGCATTTCTAGTGTCGCACAACCCACAAATTGTACTCCAAAGTGGTGGATCTGCCTCGTCACCCCATTTACCCCAGCGTGCAGTTGTGCGCGTACGCAACCTACTTCGAGGAGGAGCATATCGCGACAGACGTCTAGCTGGGGCCGTTGTATCCGTTATTTCACTTGTGGTGGTTTTAGCTTTGTTGGCTGTATGCCGGACCGTTCAGAAGAAACTGGAATTCGGAGCAGCACCAGGCCGAAATCTGTCGGATGCGGATGATGATCAGGAGCGCTCCAACATTCTAGAGGAATGCCTGGATTTTGAGGAAGAGCATGGCCTTGGGAAGGCCTCTCACAAAACGGTTGAGGATGCTAACAAAGGAACGGAGAGGCTGGTTGCCATGATGTATGAGTCTGCAGCAGATTTTGAACGGAAGCGGGCCCTTACTTCAGCGGGATTGCAAGGCGAAGAACTGTTGCGTCCGGCTAAGGTTGCTAGGCTTAATGAGCCATCGTCATCCACCTATCACCAGCTGACGCCTGTTGAAGTATTTGAGTCGGACATCAGTGGAGTGGCATTAGGCCAACCGGCTGACCCTTTAGATGCAGATGCGTGGGAGACGACTTATCCGGAGTTCGGGTTTGACGAAGGCAAGCAGCAGCAACACTTGCCGAAGCCGACTGGAGTGTCATGGTTCAAACAGGGCGCACCACCATTTCCCGTAAGTTGGCCATCTACCTATGAAGCAAAGGCTAGCGGTAGTCATTCGGCTTCCGTGTCTATTGGCAATGAACGCAGCGCTGACGCTTTGGTTCCTGACTCCTGGCTCCACGACTTTGTGGGGAGCAAGGCTGCCCACAGCAGCAGACGACGGGCAGCCGGCACGGTATGGCCAAGCCCAGCGGTGGAGGCAACTTTGGCCGCCCCCACAACTGCAGGTTCTATGCGGGCTTCTGATGAGCATGGAGGTGGAATAGTTAAAACCCCACGTACCAAGGCCCGCCGGAAGCGTGCAAAATTGTCCACACAGGTGAATGCAGTAGAACAGCATGGACGCCTGCAAGAGGCCTCTGATGTGACGTCGGGTGGTATTGGGAGGTCAGTTTCAGATGAGGATGGCCTGGCTGCCGCCCGCGTACCCTGTATTCGTGGGGACATTCGTCTGCATCCTTTTGTGCGGTTACCTGCGGTAAATCCAAAACATATCCGCAGAAGCTTTCGGGAGAGGTTTGCGCTATTACCCCGCTTGGGGAAGTCTATTCCTATTATGGAGTCGTACACGACAATGCGGAGTTTGTTTGCCAAGGAGTTGCTGACGGCTATCGATGTGGAGATACTCATGACCGAAGCGGAAATACTGGCGAACTACGCAACAAGCAAACTGTCAGCGACACCAAAGAGGCGCACAGCACACTACCTTGTTGTGAAGCTA
>NW_013565045.1:0-2500 GCF_000499605.1 Eimeria maxima | reverse complement strand
CTGGTGCTCCTGCTGCTGTTGCGCTGCTGCTGCATTGCTGCTGCTGCTTGCTGCTAGGCAGCAGCAAAATATGCAACTTTGCTGCTGCTCTCTGGCTACCGCTGCCGCTGCTAGGCAGCAGCATCTTTGCTGCAGCAAACCTAAGTATATTTAATATTCTTGCTGCTGCTGATTCCCCTGCTGCTGCTGCTGCTGCTGCTGCTTCTCCTGGTGCTCGTGCTGCTCTTCCTGCTGCTGCTGATGATGATAGTAGTAGTAGTCCTGAGCTGAGGGATGAGGAGCAGCAAGCAGCAGAAGTAGCAACAGCAGCAGAAGCAGCAACAGCAGCAGCAGCAGAAGCAGCAGAAGCAGCAGCAGCAGCAGCAGCAGCAGCAATTAATACAGAGAGGAAGCTACGTGCTGTTCGTTCCTTAACTTGTTGGTTGCTGCTGTGGTTCTTCCAAGGTAGGCCATTTGCTGCTGCTGCTGCTGCTGCTGCTGCTGTTGCTGCTGTTGCTGTTGTTGTTGCTGCTGCTGTTCTTGCTGCTACTGTGTTCCTGTTCCTGCTACTTTGCTGCTGTTGTTGCTGCTGCTGCTGCTTCCTTTTTGTTGTGCTGCTGCCGGTATTTTCCTGCTGCTGTTGCCCTTGTAGTTTCTGCTGCTGCTGCAGTTGCTGCTGCTGCTAAGTTTGCTGCTGCTGCTGCTGCTGCTGTGTATATGTGTGTGTATAGGTGTCAGCAAACTATTAACAGGTTTGCTGCTGCTGCTGCCATTGCCTGCTGCTGCTAGATCTATTGTTGCTGCTGCACCTCTGCATGCATTTTGCTTCCTGCTGCTGCTCGCGCTGCTGACGGGGGGCAGCAGCAGCGTGCTGCTGTTTATTCATGGGCTAAGGGGGATAAGAGCAGCAGCTGCTGCAGTAAGCTTGCTGCTGCGGCGGCTGATGGGTATAGAGCTGCTGCTGCTGCAGCAGCAGCAGCAGAAGCAGCAGCAAAAACTTAAACAGCAACTTATGATAGTTGCTGCTGAGCAGCAGCAACTTCTTGCTGCAGCAGCAACAGCAGCAGCAGCAATAAAAGGCAGCAGCAAACCACCAGCAGCAACGCTGCAGCTTGCTGCTACATTTAAATTAAATAAGGAAGATTTGCTGCTGCAGCACTGTCTCCCTGATTATTCACCATTAGAGGAGACACTGCAGCAGCAGCTGCAGCAGCAGCAGCAGCAGCAGCAATTAGCAGCAACAGGAAGCAGATCTTTGCTGCACAGACTCGGATCAGCAGCTGTTGCAGCACTCAGCAGCAGCAGCAGCAGCAACAGCAGCAACAGCAACAGCAACAGCAACAGTTATATTAGGCAAAATACAAGAGATGCAGCAGCAGCAGCAGCAGCAGCAGCAGGCAGCAGCAGCAACATCCTTAGCTGGATACTGCCGCTAGGCCGCATGCAGCAGTTGCTGCAGCAGTTGCTGCAGCAGCTGCTGCAGCAAGTAGGTCTATCCTTATCCCCTGTTATGCTGCAGTTTGCTGCTGTAGGGGTTTGTTATATTCCTCAGCTGCTGCTGCTGCTGCTGCTGCCATCCTTTTTGCTGCAGTTGCTGCTGCTGCTGCTGCTGCGCGTCCTCCCTCTTATAGGTACGCTGCTCTCCTTAGCCTATAAGAAGGGAGTTGCCTCTCGGGTGTATTGGCTATGCTTTTTTGCTGCTGCTGCTGCTGCTGAGAGTCTGCATGCAGCTGTACAGCAGCACGTGCTGCTGCGGCTGCTGCCGCTGCAGCAAACACGTCTGCTGCTGCTGCTCTGGGGTGTACAGACAGCAGCACATATTATTGCTATTAATGCTAAGCTGCAACCACCACAACCATCTATGCAGCTGCTGCTCAAGCAGCAGCAGCAGCTGCAGCAGCAGCAGCAGCAGCAGCAGCAGCAGATGCTTATGCAGCAGCAACAGCAGCAACATCATCGTAAAACAGCAACACATAGAACTCTTACACAATGTAGCAGCAACAGCAGCAACAGCAGCAACAGCAGCAACAGCAGCAGCAGCAGCAGCAGCAGCAGCAGCAACAGAAGGAGACGCTAAATGTATAAGTTGTATCCATTTTATAAAGGGCGACAGGTTCAGCAGCAACAGCAGCAGCAACAGCAGCGTGCTGCTGCTACTGTTGCTGCTGCTGCTGCTGCTGCAGCTGCTGCAGCAGCAGCAGCAGCAGCAGCAAAAACAACAGATGATGCCAAGAGAACTTTTAGTTGCTTTTCTTAAGCGGATATCAACTGAACAAAAGCAGCAGCAGCAGCAGCAGCAGCAGCAGCAGCAGCAGCAACTGCTGCTGCTGCTGCTGCTACCACTGCTGCTGCTACTGCTGCTGCTGCTGCTGCTGCAGCGTCTGCATGCAGATATGAGCTGTGCGTACACCCCAAATGTTTTACCCGACAGAAGAAGAAAACTTTTTATTTAAACATAAATAAATAAATAAAATAAGGAATAAATAATTAAATAAATTAATTAATTAATTAATTAAATTAT
>NW_013565044.1:0-4080 GCF_000499605.1 Eimeria maxima | reverse complement strand
TATATATATATATATATATGTATATGTATTCAGGGGACATTATATATAAGGCCAACAAATGGCATGTCCTCCTCTACTACTCTTAGTGACCCTAATAGCTTAGATGCATATAGAAGATTATTTTCTTCTTATGGAGATATTAAAAAAGTTTCTGTTAATAGAAAAAGAGACTCGTAAACCCTAAACCCTAAACCCTAAACCCTAAACCCTAATTTTTTTTTTTTTTTTTTATGATTTCTATGCTTCTTTGTATAGGACGAATTCTCTTTTATTGGTGTCTGCATGCATTTTATTTCTTTGTTTTTATTTATTTATCTATTTATTAATAAATATTTATTTATTTATTTACTTGTTTGTTCATTTATTTATTTTATTTGTTTGTCTTTTCTCTCTCCAATTTGGTTGTTTGCCCCTAATTGTGTGTATTTATTGATGAATAATTATTAATGAATTAGGTAGATTCATATAATAATTATATTTATTTATTTATTTATTTATTTATTTATTTATTTTTTTTTTTTTTTATTAATTATTTATAGGGAAAAGTTTGTTGAATACCATGACGTACGTGATGCAGCAAAGGCATTAGAGGCATTAAATGGTCATAACTTTAATGGCGTAACTTTACAGATTTGTTTTGCACAAAATGCATCCAGAACCTTGTAAACCCTAAACCCTAAACCCTAAACCCTAAACCCTAAACCCTAATTTCGAAACCCTAATTTTTAAACTCTTTGAAAATATTTCATATTTGTAGTGTTTTTTTTACCGCTACTTTTCCTCCTCTTCCTCCTCCTACGGGTCCCTCCTCTATCTCCTAGGGTTTAGGGTTTAGGGTTTAGGGTTTAGGGTTTGTGTGCAGCAATAGAGAGCCTGCATCGCGTCGTGTAGCAGCAGCAAGGACACCAGAGGCTATGAGCTATGGGCCTTATAGAGGAGGAGCATATAGTGCCCCCTCTATGCGTTATGTTTCTCCTTATTCTTCTCCTGTTAGTATAAATATATAAATAAATTAATTAAATAAATTAAATAAATAAATAAATTAAATAAATAAATATTTAATTCCCCTTCTTGTTTTTTTCTCCTTATTCTTCTCTTGTTTGCTTACTTATTCTTTTTTATTTAATTCCTGTTTTCCTTCCTTTTCCTTCTATTATTTATTTATTTATTTATTTATTTATTTATTTATTTATTTATTTTGTTGTGCTGCAGCCTGTCTTAGCGGGGCCCCCCTCCTATGGGCCCTACGGTGTATGCCCAGTGCAGCACGGGGGCCCCTCTTATGGTGCCTCTCCTTATGGATATCAGCAGCAGCAGCACGCCCCTCCCCCTGGTGCTGCTGCTGCTGCAGCAGCAGCAACTTATCCCCCTGGATGGCCTCCTGCTGCAGTACCCCCTGCTAGTGCTGTTGGGGGGGGCCCCTATGCGGGGCCCCACAGGGGCCCCATGCCTATGCCTGTCTATGGCGGTACCCCTGGAGGAATGCCAGCCCCATGGAGGCCACCTCAGTAGAAGCTGCAGCAGCAGCAGCAGCAGCAGCAGCAGCATAAGCAGCAGCAGCACATGCAGCAGTAGGATATGCCGCAGTGGCATATGCAGCAGCAGCATACGCAGCATCAGCATATGCAGCAGCAGTATATGCGCATAAAGCAGCAGCATATGCAGCAGCAGCAGCACCAGCAGCAGCAGCATATGAGCATATGCAGCAGCATCAGCACGTGCAACAGCAACAGCACATGCAGCAGCAGCACATGCAGCATCTGCATATCGTGCAGAAGCAGCATGTGCAGCAGCAGCGGCACATGCAGCAGCAGCAGCACGTGCAGCAACAGCAGCACATGCAGCAGCAGCAGCTGTAGCTGCTGCAGCAGCAGCTGTAACATGAGGAGGAGGAGAGGGACAAAGGGAAGCAGACAGAGACACCCGCGTATTATTATTAGTAATTATAATTAATTAATATAAATAATACGCGGGTAATTAAATAAATAAACAAATAAATAAATAAATAAATAAATAAATAAATAAATAAATAAATAAATAAACAAATAAATAAATAGCTGCAAGGAGACAGGTACCATATATTATATATACAGCAGCAATAAGGGAGGCAGCAACAATGCAGATATTTATTTATTTAAATTATTTAATTAATTAAATTAAATAAATAAATATTATTAATTAATTAATTAATTAATTAATTAAATTAAATTAATTAATTAATTAATGGACAAAAGGAGAAAAAAACAAGAAAAGAGACAAAAGGAGACATTTTTTCTCTTTTGCCTCCTTTTTAGATGTCCTCCCTTAGCTGCACACAGCAGCAGCAGCAAATGCTGCAGCAGCAAATGCTGCAGCAGCAGCAGCAGCAGCAATAGCGGCTGCTGCTGCAGTAGTAATAGCTGCAGCAGCAGCGATAGCAGCAGCAACTGCTGCTCCTGCTCCTGCTCCCGCTGCTGCTGCTGCTGCTGCTGCTGGAAGCTTAACCTTGCCTGCCCACCCTCTTGATTTGCTTCCCGCTTGCTGCTTGTGCAGCAGCAGCAGTAGCAGCAGCAGCAGCAGCAAGAACAGCAGCAGCAGCAGCAGCAAGAAGAAGAACAACAGCGTTACGAATTGCAGCAACAGCATTAGCGAAGACAACATTAGCAGCAAGAAGAATATTAGTAACGAGAGGAGGAGCAACAACAACAACAACAGCAGCAGCAGCAGCAAGAACAGCAGCAGCAACAGCAGCAACAGCAGCAACGACAGCAGCAAGCAAGACTTGTTCGTAGGGTTTAACGAAGGCGTGATTGGGGGTAGCCAATAGAGCAGCAGAGCTTAATTTGCTGCTGCTGCTGCTTCTGCTGCTGCTGCTGCAGCAGCAGCAGCAGCTTGCTGCAGCAGCAGCAGCAGCAGCTTGAGCTCCCCCACTACCTTTGTCAGTTGTATGGACTCTCTGCTTGAGTTGAGCAGCATAATAAATATGTTAGTATTTATTTATTATTTAATTATAAATAAATAAATAAATAAATAAATTAATTAATTAATTAATTAATTAAATTAATTAAATTAATTAAATTAAATAAATAAATGAATAAATAAGGGGAAAAAAAGTATTTATTTACCCCCTTTATTTACCTCCCTATACACTACAAGAAAAGAACATCTCCCTATACACTCCATGCTACCAGCTGTATAGACAGATATACACTGCTGCTGCTGCAGCTAACAGCAGCAGCAGCAACAGCAGCAGCAGCAGCAGCTGCTGCTGCTGCATATCAGCGGCGCCGCAGCTGCCTTCCTACCGTACAGGAGCAGCATCTGGTACCTATCTTGCCAGGCGGCTAGCTAGCTAGCTGCCTAGCTAGCTAGCTAGCTGGCTAGCTAGCTACCTAGCCAAGTAGCTAGCTGACTAGCCAGGTAGCTAGCTAGCTAGGTGTATGGAGTACACTGGGGTGTATATACAGTCCAAAGGTGACGGGGTGTATGGAGGGAATTCTTTTTTATTTTAATTTATTTGTCTGCCCTATTCAGGCATTCCTGCTGCTGCTGCTGCTGCTGCTGCGGAGGTTGCTGTTGCGGCTTCTGCAGCTGCGGCTGCTGGTGGTACCCCAGCAACAGCAGCAGCAGCAGCAGCAGCAGGAGGGGTTCGGTGCTGCTGCTGCTCTTTTAGCTGCAGCAACTAATTTATAAACCCTTTCCTAAACCCTTCTTAAACCCTTATTTTAATTCCTCTATATAAACCCTCGTAAACCCTAATTAAACCCTCGTAAACCCTAATTAAACCCTAGTAAACCCTAATTAAACCCTCGTAAACCCTACATAAACACTAATTAAACCCTTTAGTAAACCCTTATATAAACCCCCAAATAAACCCTCGTAAACCCTTGAATAAACCCTCTAATAAACCCTAAATAGACCATTTAGTAAACCCCTGTATAAACCCTCGTAAACCCTTAGATAAACCCTAAACCCTAAATATAATATATACGTATATACATATATATTTATATATATTATATATTTTATTATATATAAATATATAAATATATTTATATATAAATATATAAATATATTTATATATAAATATATAAATATATT
>NW_013565043.1:0-4442 GCF_000499605.1 Eimeria maxima | reverse complement strand
ATTGAAACCATATACATTTCGAAGCATCCTACGGTAGAGCAAGTGGATGAAACTATCGAATATCGCTTAGAATGGTTTATGTGGAAACAGCTTAAGGTGTGGAGGCACGGTGCTGCTGCCGTACAAGATTCGGCTTTAGACGTCGCTAAAAAACAAAACGCGGGATCTCAGCTGCGTCGACCAAAACGTGTAGACTGCGCCGGTTCGTCCAAAGGGAACCCCAACACTAGGAGGAGCCTTTAGCACACCGTAGCATACATATGCGCACCCCAAGATGCCACACTATCGCACTACCGTGAAACCAAACAATAGATGCAGGCAACCACCCGTACACAACGACAAAGCTGAGGATGGCATTCGGGATGTGACGTAGGAGCACAACACGGCAGGCGTATGTGCAGGGTTCTCGACTCTTTCAAAGTGCCTGCACCCATGGTGCCCGCTCTACGACAACGCCTAAATGCGCATGGTTTTGAGATTATAAACGCGGCTCAGGGACCTCCGAACATCCAGCAGCATTTCCCTGCATGCCGGCGTGGTCGTATGCCTGGCGATGAAGTGCTTACATTCTGAGATAGGCTGTGTAATGTCTGCCAACGAATGTGAAACGGCACGACCAACGCCGATACTTAAGAACCAGGTGCCTACGCAACAATTCGGTGCAACAGTCATTCGGCGTGCCCCTTTGTACCCCGCCATATTCGTGTACATATTGTCCTGGTGCACCCCAGCCGGCTTTACTGAGCAGCGAAGCATTCTTGCTTTCCAGTTGTGGTAATGATAGGGTCCCACTGCACTCCCACGAAAGCTGCATCGACAAACGAGGAAGCTCCAACCTTTTATAAACATGCCTCGTGAATGGGGAAATTGTGTGCAACTCAGCTCAGGTTGCTTTCCAAGCTGCATTAGGTAACAGGAGTATTTTAAGATGCTAAACATGGTGCTTCCATTCCAAACGAATGTGCCTTCATTTACACTCCCCAGCACAAATGCGGTAAAATAGAAGCTAGGACCTTACATGTGGCTTTTCAGAAATTCGGGGGGACTGCAACAGGCACGCTGGCCTTGGTTGAAGGCTGACGCAGCTTAGCGATATCGTGGGATACGCTTTGACACAGGGTTCACCGTGCAGGTCTCCCTGCACCTCAGTAAAACACTTAAGGAAAAGTTTCAAACTTGTTCCCCTTCGAATGGACGACTCATTGGACAAACGCTGGTCTCCCTTCCTGCATAACACTCCAATCCATACGCAGTAGCGGATCGCACAGAAATTCTTTTGCCTATGCCCGCCCGAACTCTGTGTGCTCACGCAGGCTAGGCCGGTAGCTTTCCAGCAGTGTTGCACTCGATGGCAAAGGCCAGAAACTCCACGCTAGCATTGATGACACATCCAGCGACGCACATTGGACAGAAACAGCATGGTGGAAGTGTGGTCCGGTTTGAACGCAACTACAGGAAGGCTAAGCTGCTCGCGATTCTTGAAGCACACAAGATCAGTCCTCATGGGAGTTGCTTAAATGCCTGGTGCTGAGCAGTTAAGTCCCATTCGCAGGGAAGGTCGATGCACAATGAACTTGGAGTGCAGTCCGGCAATACCGCAGTTATGCGGAACGCCGCCATCAGCACTAACGTTTATGGTTGGTGTTGCGCTGGCCACTGGTAGGCACGCAAGGCGATGCGAAGCGTGTAGCCATCAGCGGTGATGCACGCGCATGTACATATTGGGCCGCTTCCATACGTTATGATAAGTAAACCCCAGAATATTACAAGGGCACGTGGAGATGTATTCGTGAGCAGTAGGACTAAGGTTGCCACTGTCTCTTTTTCTGTGGAGCGAACACCAATTACATGTGCATCCAAGACTTTTGTAGGTGCTTCCCTAATTGGTGCGTGAGCGCAGAGCAGTCGTACGTTTCGCATTAACATCGAAAGCCAGCAAAACGTAATGCAACGCTACATTCCATGTTCCGAAAACCGTGACGCCCGCGTTAAAATTGGCCGCTCAGCGACCAGATCAAAATACGTTGCACATTTGACAGTCTATCGTTGTACCAGTATTCCGCCGATGTGGAAGGCACACTTGTTCCTTCACAATGACAACACCGCATAGCTGCTGCGCTCTAGTCCTGTTTAGATAACGCCGTCCCCATATGAAGCTGCATTGACGGCTCCAGCCAACACTTTGGGGCTTCAGATATACCAGATTGCCAAAAGCAGGACTTGCAGAACTCGTAGTGCTTGCACGGTATCGGGTGCTGTCAACCAACTGAATTTTGTATGGACGGAAGGAGCAATGGCTCGGAGGTGGCTTCACGGATACACTTGTGTTCCAGGACGTCTCTGGATGAGGCACTCATGCCCCTCTGCGCGTTGCCTTATGTGAAACTACGGATTGTGAGACGCCTAGAATTGAATGCAGTTGCTTCCACCACGCCATTAAACGCGATTAGTCCAGCTGAGAGAGATGCTCTGCGAGTTCGCCTGGTATTTTCCACTATTCGGCGGAAACCACAGTTGTGCAGAGTACGAATGAATACATCAACGAACACCTGGATTCCGTGTATTACTGCATTCATGCATTAAATCGGTTTATATTCATGCTTCCTCATGTTATACATCGGCGGGATTATACCTGTAGGAAATTAAGGCTCACAGGCTGGCCGGTTCGGAAAGGGTCCGAAGCCTCCCTGCTCTGTTGTCGACACCCACGTTTGCTTCAAGCACACAGTGAACGCTCTTTCACATCGCTGTATATCTATCTCGGGCACTGTGTAAGGCACACTATGCCTGCAGAATAAGAGTTCCATTGATCTTACCACCCGCTCTAACATCACTCCATTCTGCAGAGAGGCACCTAGTGGATAGGCGGCTGGCGCGTGTGAGAAACGCCAGTTGGCGGTCTGCTAACAAACGCACATTCGCTTACCTTCGCGTCGATCGCAGGTGTTGAGCTGACCTGTCATCAATGCATCCTGCTAACCAATACAGGTTTTCTTCTGGATTAGGCATTTAGACCTGCTCGACCCACAAACTGCAGCCCAGTAAGGGCAGAACAAATAGGCCTTTCCATGACGATGAATCTGGAACTGCGCTCTGGACAGAATTCGACCTACTACGAATTGCCCTGACTGTCAGTGCCTCTTAGATAGGGACAATCTACTCAGGTGCAACCCGTGAGACCTACGTTCTGAACATTGCGGATGCGAATCCCCATGGAGCGCTCTACGAACAAATACGAAAAAGTATAGCTTTAGCCGTCGATGTCAATGCCGTCAAAGCTCTTCCCACGGTTTCTACGACTAGCAAGTGACGCATTCAGTATAAATACAAAACAGACTCATAAACGTGAACATAGCCTCCAGCGATTCGCCTACCCAAGACGTACATACTGGATACCCACCCCTTCGAGAACATATGACCTCCAGTAAGGGATATCTGTGCAGGTACTAAACCTGAGAAGACAAGCCTCCAACACTCGTAGCCATGAACCAAATATTGTCGATCACAAACGAACATGTACAGCTAAAACCATCCACTGGAGTGTCATATCCAACCGATGAATATAGCATCGTGGAAGCACTTGCAAGCCGCTTGACTGCTGTGAAAGCGATGCTCATCATAGCAAACAGAAACACACATCATCATGGCAAATCGTTCCACAAACACGGCCACTGTTGAAACCGGCAGGTTCCAGTAATGCGCAAAGATCTCGGAAATAGGTGGATTTTCCACTTTGGATAGGTTATGATGAAGCATATTCCATGAATACCAGTAGCCCTGATAGACAGAAAATCTATGCAGTATATCCCATAATGCATACTCTCTGTATATGGTGGATGTGAGTCAATATGGCATGCTCTACATAGTATGACGATATAGAGCTTTAAGAACGTTTCTGTACGTTACGCATGCGAGCTGCTGCGGGGAGGGCTACGAACAAATAGCAAAATGTGCAGCTCTACGCGTCATCGAGACGCCTTGCAATGCTGGCACAAAATCTAGAACAAGAAGCATCAATTGGATCACCATATCCAACCAATACGTATAGCACATCGAAAGCGCTTGCGAAACGGGGGAACCATTGTGCAAGCACTGTTCATCAAACAAAGCAGAACGATACACCATCATAGCAAACATTTCCACAAACACGGCAACAGTTGGAACCGGATGGATCCAGTAATGCACGGAGATCTCGGAAATAAGTGCATCTTCAACTTTCGATTGGTTACGATCATGGAATGTCCATGAACAGCAGTGGCTCTGCCATTGGGAAAATGTACGCAGATCCATCCCATTATACGCACTTTCTGTATATTGCGGATTCGAGTCCCCGTGGAGTGCTCGTCGACCCAACAGGAATGCATACAGCTGTACGCAAGAATAACAAGGCTCGGAAAGGTGGTCGCAGTGTTTGAACGCTTAGCACGCAAATTACGGACTAA
>NW_013565042.1:0-4092 GCF_000499605.1 Eimeria maxima | reverse complement strand
TATATATATATATATATATATAAATATATACACTATATACTACCTAATATATAACACAATAGTATATATACATATAAATATAGATATATAAACAATGAGTAAATCTGTTGCTCCCCCCTCTTCTTCCTCCTCTTCTTCCTCTTCTTCTTCTGCCTCTGCCTGTGCCCCTGATGCTCCTTCCTCTGGTCCGTCTCCTGCCTCTGGTCCGTCTCCTGCCTCTGCTCCGTCTTGTTCCTCTTCTCCCTCTGTTCCTAAACAAAGCCCTCATAGCTCTCGTAGTTGTGTTCCTGTTTGTACATCTGCATCTGTTCCTCATCCCTCTCCCTCTTCCTCTTCCTCCTCCCCCTCTTCTTCTTCTTCCCCCTCTTCTTCGCCCTCATCTTCTTCCCCTCCCCCGCCATCCTCCTCCTCCTCTAACAATTGTGTGTCCTTTTGTTCTTCTCCCTCTTGCCTCTCCTGTCTCTCCTTCCTCCTTTCCCTGATTAATCCCCTATCTCCTTACCGTTTATATAGATACACAAGAACAATACATAATACATTAGGTATAAAATTATTAATAATGCTAATAAGTGTATTCTTTGGACTAAAAGGAGTACTAGATTCATTAACAATAGAGACATTATTACCATTATATAAGGAATTAAATTATGATGGTGTTTCTTACCAGAGAACATTAGCAATAAGTCTTACTCCTTATGCACTAAAAGGATTTATAGGTAGTATTAGTGATTATTATCCTATAAGAGGATATAATAAGAAATATTATATGTTTATATCTAATATAATTGGTATTATATCCTCTATTATATTAATTTATTTACCTAATTATATAAAAAGTAATAATATATTATATATAGGTATATTATATATAGGTATACATATACATATATCTACTGCAGATCTATTATGTGAGGGTATTTACTGTAAAATTGTACAAAAATACACAAATGTTGGTCATAAATTAGTTGCTTTTCTTTCTTTTTGCAACTCTACTGGACATTTAGTAGGAAAAACCTTAGTAGGTCCTATTAGTGATTCTTATGGTACATCTATACTATTATATATGACGTTACCCTTAGTACTACAGACAATAATACCTATTTCCTTTAATTTCTTAGGGGAAACAAAGATAAATAAAGAAAATAATATTAATAATATTAATAATAGTATTAATAATACTAATAATAAAGGTGTATTTATTGTTGCATGTCTTACATCTATTAGTGCATGCATAGCATTAATAGTAACACTACAAACATCATGGAGAGGATATGCATTATTATTTACATTATTTGTTATATTATTATTAGGTACTTCTTCTTATTATTTATTAAATAAAAGATTATGTTTATGTACTATATTCTTCTTTGCTGATCGTGTATTACATCTAAATATATCTGGCGCTATTAACTTTTATTATATTGCTCCTCCTTCTTGTATACCTAATGGTCCTAACTTTGATTATACATATTTCTGTACATATACAGCATTAATAGGGGCAATAGGTTGCTGGATAGGCATATTCTCCTTCCAGCGTTGGTGTAAGGGATACAGTGCAAGAAATATATTCTATATAACTAATAGTATACGTATAATTGCTGCATTATTTGATTATATTATTATAAAAAGAATAAATATACTTATAGGTATACCAGATAAAGTTATGTTTATGCTAGGAGATGCCATTGTATACCATTTATTATTAACACTTTCTTGTATGACTAGTAGTCTTACTGTTGCTAGATCTTGTCCTCCTAAGCTAGAGAGTACAGTATATGCAATTATATCTGGTGTTACTAATCTAGGTAGTACATGTAGTAAGATGCTAGGGGCTATTGCTATAGAGATTGCTGGCATCAAGATGAAGGAAACAAACGAAGAAAAATGTAATTTTAATTCCCTTCCTAATCTTATATTATTATCTCAATGTCTTCTTCCTTCTGCATGCATACCTCTAGCATATTTCTTATTACCTAAGGAGCCTCTTAATTCTCCTGTTCCTTCTTATACAAAAAGAAGAAGAAAAAGTAAACATAATAATAATAATATTAATAATAATAATAATAATATTATTAATAATATAGATATACATAATAATAATACAGAAACATTAACATTACAACAACATAAACAACAACAAGAACAAGTTGTTTCTGTTGTTGCTGCTGATGCTACATCCAGACCCAGAATTGTTGAGGTATAAATACATTTATTTATTTATTTATTTATTTATTTTATTTATTTATTTATTTATTTATTTATTTATTTGTATTATAGATAAATATATATTCACTAGTCTATATTTTATCTATAATACATCTACATCTACTTCTATACATCTATTGGGCGGCGTATCCTTATCTATTTATTTACTTATTTATTTATTTATTTATTTATTTATAATATATAATATATATATTGTATATTATTATTATATATATAATATATATATTATATATTTTTTATTTATTATTTATTATATGTATATTGTTGTTGTCCCTTACTCTATCTGTTTATCTGTTGCTAATAAAGAGGAAAAAATATAACAAGATTAAGGAAAAAGAGAAAAGATAAATAAATAAATAAATAAATAAATGAATAAATAAATAGATTAATTAATAGATAAAATAAAAAGAAAAAAAAAGAGAGATCAATTAAGAGGGAGAGATAGAGGGAAACAACAAAAGATCTTTATATATTTATTATTATTATTTATTTACTTCTTTTCTTTCTTTCTTTTTTTTGTCTTAATGCTTTATATATTTATTTATTTATTTATTTATTTACTTAATTTATTCCTCTTTTTCTTCTCCTTTTTCTTTATTATTATTGCCATCTTAATTAGATACAAGGAATTCTTCTTCTTGTTCTTGTTGTTGCTATTGTTGTTATATATTGGGGAAGTATATTAACAGCAGCAGCAGCAGCAGCAGCAACTGCAGCAGCAGCAGCAGCAACTGCAGCAGCAGCAACTGCAGCAGCAGCAACTGCAGCAGCAGCAACTGCAGCAGCAGCAGCAAGAGATTCTTGTGTATCTATGCAGCAACAATTGTTTGTTGTTTTCCTTCTGCTGCACCATCAAGGTTTTCTATCATTATTTATCATCTATTAACAAGAAAAAAAAAAAGAAGAAAAAAAAAAGAAAAAGAAAAAAAGAAAAGAATAAAAAGAAGAATAAATAAATAAAAAGATAATAAGGAAATATAATAAACAAAAAAGAAAAAGAAAAGAAGAAAAAAAAGAAGAATAAAAAAAAGATGATAAAAAAGATAGAGGGCTTATGTCTTAATGACAGTATGGTGTTGCTTTCCGTTAATTTAATTAATTAATTAATTAATTAATATAATTAATTAATTAATTAATTAATTATATTAATTAATTAATTAATTAATTAATTAATTAATTAATTAATTAATTAATTATATTAATTAATTAATAAAGGGGCAATTCTCTTCTCTTACTACACCGTAGATTATTTATTCTTTTATTTATTTATTTATTTATTTATTTATTTATTTATTTATTTATTTATTTTATTCTTATTGTTATTCTTATTATTATTCTTATTATTCTTATTATTATTCCTCTTTATTCTTTCCTTTTTTCTCTTCTTTTTTCTCTCTTTTTCTTCTTTTCCTCCCTCTTCTTATTGTGTATTGAGGAGGATTTTCTTAGTTAATTAATTTAATTAATTAAATTAATTAATTAATTTAATTAATTAATTAATTTAATTAATTAATTAATTAATTAATTAATTAGTTAATCATGTGGCGCTGATTACTTTCTCCTTTATGCCCATGACCTACTCCTACTATTTTGTAGTTGTAGTGGGCTGCTGCTGTTGCTGCTGCTGCTGCTGCTGCTGCTCTTGCTGCAGCAGCAGTTACTGGTTTTGCTGCAGCAGCAGCAGCTGCTGCAGCTGCTGCTGCTCTTGCTGCAGCAGCAGTTCTTTCTGATAAGAAAGAAGGCAGTTGCATGCTGCTGCTGCTCTCCGCCCCCCTACACCTGTTGGGGTGTATCTGGTCCGTGTGTGGGGTGTATAAGCAGCGGATTAGTTAATTAATTAATTAATTAATTAATTAATTTTTAATT
>NW_013565041.1:0-4094 GCF_000499605.1 Eimeria maxima | reverse complement strand
TATATATATATATATATATATATATATATATACAAAAAGGTGCAGAAAGAGGAACTAAACAAAAATCAAAGCGGACAAACAAACGAATGAAGAAACCAAAAAAATGAAGCAATCCCTTAAACAAGAAAGCAAGCCAATAAACGGACAGGCAGATGGACGAACAAACATGCAGACAGGCAAGCATGCGAACAAACAAACAGGAAGACAAAAAGAATTACGGAAAGGCAACATAAAAAAGCGCAACAACGCAACAAATAAAATATGCTGACGTTTGCATCCAAAGCGATACGCAGCGCTGCACAGCTCCAGCAGATGGCAAAAGCGTGTTGAACGTTTGCTGCTTCTTGCTTTCACTGTCTCTGCTGCTACAGGCAGCAAGGGGGAAAGACTCCAAGGCGAGACCCGCAACAGCCCTGAAAGGCGTGCATGCACACATTCCATCAACGCAGCAAGTATCCTGCATGCATGAATGCAATGCATGCACTCAAAACAACCTCTATGCATGCACCCAATGCCTGCAACAAACTAAGTGTATGCACGTACGCATTGCGTGCATGCAATGAATGGCCATAAAATAGGCAAATGAGGCTCGACGGAGTGCTGACATTTCATGCAATTTTATATGAAAGCAAGACGAATATTTATGCTTGACATTAATGCCCGCGAATTTTGCGGAGTAAACGCCGCACACATTCTACCCAGAGCATAAACGATACAATTTGAAGAACGAGCAAATGAACAAACCGGTTAAGCGAATATCCAATCCACAGTGTAAAAATTTGAAATGGCGAAACGAAGTGTAAAAATGGTGCACAAACAAACAAAGCCACAACAAGAATGCACCGCTTTCCATTTCTGCTGCTGGGATCGAAGACACCACCAATCAATCAAACAGCTGCTAGTCCTGTGAAAATACCTTTCTAGTGGAAGCGCAGCATCAGCAGCAATAAATGCTCCAGGGTGTGCAGATGCTTGTTGCAGCAGCAGCAAAGGAGACACAGGGGAGAAGGGGTAATCTAATGAAGCCTTTTCAGGCAAACACTCGTGAAGGGCCTCCGTAAAAAGGCGCAGCATCCAGTGGCTCAATGTAGGGCTGCATGACACAGAACCACCGCCAATAGCAACAACTGCAACGGCACGGACGGCAACAGCAGGAGTGCAACAAAAGAAGCACAAGCAACAGCAACAGCACAGAATCAGGCATACAGTGTACCCAGGGAAGCTGGAGGCCTAAACCGCTTAACGTTAAAGGGATTTGACGTTTAGCATCTACGAGAAAAAGTTGAGAAGGCAGAGAAACTAAACAAACCATAGAAAAGAGAAGGCAAAAATAGAGGAGGGGGAAAACAATTACAAAAGGGAAGCAAACAAAACTGGAGAAGAACATAAGCTAAAATGGTCCAGAATTTAGAGCAACTAAAGACAGACTGAGAGGAAAGAAAATGAAGCGCAGACTGCCACGGCAAAGAATGAAGCCGACGCAAATAGCGACAGTCGCGCGCTGAGGCAAACAAGCAGCACATGCAAACAAAGGTTCGCATAATAAGTAGTCAAACTACATTTAAATACAGTCATATACAACAGCAGTACTAGCAGCAGCCGTACTGCAGCAGCAGCAGAACACCAGCGGCTCCTTCAACTGTAGGCACAGTTACACTACACACAAGCAGTATCACAAAGCTGCGGTGAAACGGGACAAAAGGCAGCAGCAGCAACAGCTATTGCTTTATTTTAGCAGCACCTGCAGCAGCAGTACAGCAGGAAGCGACAACAGCAACAGAACCACAGCTGCAGCAAGGGCAGCATGACAAGAAGCAGCGACAGAAGCAGAAGCAATACCAGCAACAGAAGTAGCTCTTCAGGGTACACCAGCAATAACACAGGCAAAATGGGGAGCAACCGCAACAGCCGCAGAAACCTGAAGCAGCAGTAGCCGCAGAAGCAGCCCTAAATGGAGCAGCAGCAGCAGCAGCAAAATAAACAGCGGTGGCAGCAGCACTACAGCACCAACAACAATCATAACAACAACAGCAACAACAACAGAAGTAAAACACACCCCTGAAGTACGGTATCTTGTGCACCTTGGCTATAGTGTACAGCAGCATGATGGCGACGCAGCTGCTGCTGCAGCTTTCCCTTTGTACTGCAGCAGCTTCGCCCTCGGTTAAAACGGAAGTAGCAGCAGCAGCAGCCACAGCGGCAGAGGGAAAGGAGTACTGCTGCAGAGCTGTCAACACCTCCGGGTAGTCCTGAGGGACCCACCACAGCAGCAAACAAAGCAGAAGCAGCAACCTCTGCAGCAGCAACGACAACACCGGCAGCAAGCAACAGCACAATACAAGCAGTAACAGCCGCAGCAGCAAGGTTCAGCGGCACTGAAGATGCGGCGGGAGCCCCATGATAACTTCAAGCAGCAGCAGCAGTTTGGTATTCCAGTTTACGGACAAGCAAAGAGGAGAGAGTTGCAGCAGCAAGGGGGTTTGGGGGGTTTGTGTTGCTCTCAAGGAAGGCAGCAGCAGCAGCGACGAGGTGCTGCCACCGCTGCAGCGCAGCGTAAGGCAGGCTGAAGAAGCAGCCTCCATCCTGCTGCACCTGCTGCTTCAACGCTTCTTTAGCACCCCAATTCAGCGCAGCAGCAAATGCGTGCAACCCACACTCACACACGAATAGCCAGCATTGCAATCCCAGCAGCTCTGCTGTATCGCGCTGCTGCAACTGCTGCTGATGAGAGACACAGGCGCTGCTTTCAGAGAGCAACGGAGACAACAGCTGCAATAGAGAGGACCGCGCGTAGTTTGTCTGCGCACTCAGAACCTCCATCACCGCATCCGTCTCCTGTTCTTCCTGCTGTTGCTGCTGGGGCTGCTTCGACTGGAGACCCCAGGCCTGCCAAGAATGCAAGAAGCCGTTGAATATGAATCGAAACAGCAAACTGTTGGGGCCCCTCAGAGACAGACAAGGGGAGACAGCCAAGGCCTGCGGAATAAGAGCTCTCAGAATTGCATGCACTTCTTCTGCAGTGGATGCTGGAAAACTATCCCGCTGCTGCTGCTGCCAGGGCTGCTGTTGGGGCCCCCCAAAGAGCTGAGTGGATATCAAGGCACCCAAGCGCTGAACCAGCTCTGCTTGCTGGTCCTGCTGCTGCATGCAGTCTCCCAAAATGAGACCGCAGGTTTCTGTGAATGCCGTCTGCTCCTCTGCTGCTGGCTGCGAGCTGCAACACAGCAGCATCAGCAGCAGGGCCCGCGGCAAACTCCGGTGCAACAGCTTTGCTGCTGCTGCAGGCGCTTGCCGCAGATCAAGCAGCCCCAACATCTCTGCAACAGCAAACGGTCCCCACCGCAAACCGCAGCAATCAAAGGAGATACCCACCCCTTCTCCTTCCCCCTCACCAACCGAAGCAGAAGGAGCCCCCGATGAGGCAGAAGGCAGCCCTAAGGAAGCAGAAGTTGCCCCCACGTAGAGAGCAGGGGACCCTGCGGAAGCAGCAGGGACCCCTGGAGGCCCTTGTGAGCATTCGTGGAAAAGGGACTGCAGGGCGTTAGAAACCGCAGCAGCTTCTTCAGCAAAGTGCTGCAGTGAAGCCACTGCACCGCCATTTGCTGCTGCAGCCAACAGCCGCTGAGTCTGCTGCTGCTCCAAGTCGATACAAAGGATGTAGTAACTAAGCACCAGCTGGGCCTTCAAGTGGGGAGGGCCCTTCTTGAGCAGCAGAAGCTGCGCAAGTGTCCCCGGCCGCAAGAGCCCCCTTGAGGGGGCCCCTGGGGGCCCCCGGAGGCAGTTGAGGGTAAGGGTGTTGCGGCACAGCGCAACGGCGATGTCTTCAGCAGATGAAGCACAGGCGAGCTGAAGCAATGCGACGGTACTGAAGTTTAGAGGCAGCTCCGGAGAGGAAAGGGCGGCGGTGAGCAGCTGGGAAAAGCTGAGAGACAAGCCGGCTAGGCAGCGCAGCACCAGGGGAAGAGGAGAGGCTAGCGAGAACGAAGAAGCCCTCATTCCCTCCAACAAGACCGCAACACAGTCGCGCCCCACCTGCAATACATCCAAAGACGTTTTCATGGCGTACATATTAATTATATATATATATATATATA
>NW_013565039.1:0-4651 GCF_000499605.1 Eimeria maxima | reverse complement strand
GAGGCTGGTGCGGATAGGTGCAGAATGGATGATGGTAAGGTTTTAGGCACATGAACTGTTCACAGCAGAATAGGAAAGCGTTGCGGAGACTCCCAAATAGGAAGTGCGTTTTGTATATTAGACGCTTTCAAGTTTGGAGCAGCGGCTTCACCAACTATCTTTACGAAACGTTGAACAGATTGTGCCTTTGCAATGGGTCGGGTGAAGGTCAGCGGTTTGTATGTCCATACGTTGGCGTAAGTACTGTTTGTTCTCGCTATGCATGCTCAGCGTCAAAGCTAGTGCATTTTGCCACCTGGTCTTAGAATAATTATCTTATGCAAAAGATCTGACGTGGCTTAGACTCACACACCGTTGTCTTCGCTTTGTCCGCAATGGCGTTGACGCAGCTAGTAAGTTTCCAGTTTAATCAAAAATTGTTGCATCCACCCTGCATACAAGAAGCGCATGGTTTACGTTCAAGGGTTTATACGGTGTAAAAGCAGCGAATGAGGACTACCTCAAGCCGAATCGTGGGTGGACGTAATTGCATGCAGTCTTGTCGTGCATAGGTCTCTGAAAATTAGTGTATGAAACATATGCACACATTTTGTTTGGCTCGTGAGGTCATACAGCTAGTGGGTGGAAGGGAGCGCGGTTGTTGAGTAAAAGATGTGTTTGACGTAGAGGCTGCTTGTACGGATGTTTCGATGGTCATGATTGCGTGTTGCGTATTTTGTCTGGGTGGTTCACAAATTAACATCGCGTTGTAACGGTAGATCAAAGTTTTTTCCTCGGGCGAATTGAAGCCTATGTGAGATAGATATTTAAACTGTACCTTGTATTACATGCAGGCTTGGCGTGTGGCCGTTTATTTGGTGCAGGAAGTACGCCGGTCTGGTGACCCTGGTTTTCACCGCTCCCAAGAGTATCAGAATCTTCCTCTGCTTTAAAGTGTCCCACGACAAAACGGTTTGAATGGTGAAGCTTTTTGGAGACGCATTGTTTAATTCATCATAATTTGCGTCTCCAAACATTTCGACCGCCATTAGTAGTATGAACTGTCTGTTTCGGCGACGTTTTGCAACAACTGGAGTTCCGCGAGTGGATTAGTTTTAGTGACGTTCCGGGGGCGTCATTTGATTAGAACTCAAACGGTGTAAGCATTTTGTTTATTGCACAGGAGGTGAGTTGCCGCTCCAAGCCTATAGTGTGTTGTTCGGTAGGGCGGTTGCGCAGACACCCAAACCCCTCTGTGGGGCTGAGGGCTGAAGTGGGCCTCTACACCTTCTTCCAACTTGCTAACCTCGTTGCGGTTAACCTTTAGATGCCTGTGGACTGATGTGCCCCCGATGGATATTAACAAGCTCCGCACATGACCTATTTTTGCACTTGCAACTTGTTACACGTTATGCCGCCGCCTTTAACTTGCTGTAGCTGTAGGTGCGGATGCAGGAGTTCACTGCTTATTCGCAAATGCTCATTATTAATAATGCTGGGCACAATATTTTCAAGAGGACGGCCTTCTTGGTTTTGCAAGGTGTACTGGTGGCTTGCTTGCGCGACACTTCTTGCCGTGGGCAGCTTGTGCGTTGGAGTGTTCCGGTGCATCTCCCCACTAGTGTTTTGGGGTAATCGCTGCACACACAGTCACAGTGGAGTAGCGGTCCATACCCCCAGTTAACGTTGACTGAACCAAGCGCGTCACGCTGTGGAAATTGCGAATGTACACCAATCTCTAGAGTAGGCCCCCCTATAATTTCCTTTGACAGATACAGTTTCTGGGATATCCATGATGACTTATTGCGTAGAAACGCTGCTGGGCTGTCCAGGGACTGCAACGCACCTTTAATACATGTGAGGTGTGTATGGCGAAGCTCGCTGGTACGTGCGTGGTTTGTACGTGCGCAGTAGAATGCGCTACGCTTGGCCATGTTGAGTCGCATTTACTCTGACGGATGAATGCTCCGACGACTGCAGCCGTTGGAGGTTTAATTAACGCATGAGCAGTAGTATACGCGATCGCGCTTCCTTTACAATGGCCCCATGATCGTACGGGGATCTTTACGGTTCCATGCGCAACAAACTAGCTAAGCAATGCATCACTTGGTGAGCTGTAAGCTTATTTGTCCGCGCTCGTGACGGTCCTGCTGGACAGGAACGGAACAAGAGGCCAGGTTACAGGAAGGTGAGGGTGCGTTTCTGTGCTATCACTTTAATGTCGCTTTACAGCAAGACTGCGTGTTGGGAAGAGACAAACGAAGCCTTGCCTAGTGCGGGTATTGTCAATCCAGAATGCATTTGCTCATTCTTTGGTACAATCGTAGTCAAACGCATTACTCAACTGACTTGATTTGATAGGGGTCTGCGGCATGTGCACTGAGAGGCGTCATCGAGTCTGTGGCTCCATCAGTGGTTTCCGTTGACCTGCAGGAGGCCACTCAGCAACAGTCCACGCAAGCCCGATGCCGAATGAGAGCTGATGTTATGATGAAAACAGAAAGTAACTTTTTCGTGGGCAGAACAGCTCATCCTACCCACGTGTGTGTTCTATGTTCACCAGATGTAAACAGGCAGGAGCTCAGAATACGAGTGGGTAGTGCACGCGTTGCGTAATAGTGTTGTGACGACGCAACTCCACCGTCGACCTTCAACTTATAATGCGTGTTTTCGTAGCTGTGTGGAGAACGTGTCTTCGTGGTGAACGTGCGCAACGGTGCGGTTGCCAAGCACTTCGCGTCCAAGCATGTAGACCGTGGAATCCGGTTGTTCAGCAGATGATGCTGCACTTGTAGTTGCACAGTGAAAACGATGCTAGGTGCCTATGGGTGTGGCTTCAGATTATTGATGCTGGAGTTCAGGTAGAATCTGGGAAAGCTTGTGTGATGCGGGGATCACTTATAAAGCCAAGCCAACTGAAGCCGTTTACGCTTATCGCGTCTCAAGCGACATCCCATTTTGTTTTTGGCCGCCAACCAAACCTTTCAACGTGGTCCGGCTGACCGGGAAGCGTGGTCATTGATGCAGAATGTACGCTACGACATTTATGGCTTGCTCATTCCGTCCAGAGGCGGCAAGGTGCATGACTCAGATGCGGATGCTGCGGACATGATCATGAAATGGGTTCGTGTGCTGCAGTGTAGTCGAAAACCCTGCGCTAGAACGATTTGCCTCTGAGGTACTCGCATGATTCTGCTTGTATTCTTAGTCATGCTGCGTGGGTAGCTCCGTTTCTCGCGTTCCTCGCTCTGCGGTCGATGAATATAGAGTGCCCGCCAGCTGCATGCCATGCGTACTTGCCTGTTCTGTGTATTTAGAACTGCAAACCCTATGGTGGTGGTTCCAGGTCGAATTGATGTGGCTCTCTTTGCTCAAACGCTGGTCTATTTCTGTCGCGTTTGCACACAGTAGTAGCATAGGCAAAATCATTGCCACGCTCTCCTTCTATGTTTGCGGTTCCTTACCCTCAAGACATCTGCGTTGTCTAGTGCACCGGGCAGGAAGTACGTTTCGCCTTGAAACCGTTGCTCGCTGGTCGCGCTACAATGCAGCGGCCTTGCTCTGTTTCTTGAAAACCTAATTTAGTGCGTGGTGACAGCAGTACTCGTGTTGTTTATCTACTTACTGGCAGTTGTGCACGGACAATGCTTCTGCATGGAATACTCCATACTGGTTGTAGGCATGTCTTGAATACGAAGGGCGGATGGGTTTAGGAGACAACTACTCGGCATGCTTACTTACGTTTACATGTGGAAAGCTAGGGGAGACACTGCGTTCTCGCATATTTGTTTCTTGGTTGTCTCAAAGAATATGTGCTGGAAGTTTTTGTGTGTCTTACAAACGGCAACTGCGTAGGTGCGTTCAGTGCCAGAAGCAGTTTCTGCTTTGGGTTCTTCTCACCTCCGCTTCTGCTCTGCATGAGAGCACTGAACAGAGAGTGAGCTTCGATGCTGGTATTGGCAACAGTTGCAGTTGCAAGGCTTGCCTGCATCGCTGTATATTGACGCCTTTAGAGTTGGGTAGCCCATGCTGGCGCCGAGATCTTGCGCATTTGTTTCCTTCTTGTTTCCTAGGCTTTGTGCCGGACTCTGTGCAGGACTTTTGAGTCCTGCTTGCAAACGGTTGTAGCGTAGGCGAGCTTTGCAGCACCTGTTTCCTTTTTGCTGCTTCGCATCTTAGTTGTATGAGCCTCGTTTAGTGCATCGGGCAGAAAGTGTGCTTGAACGTTTGATAGCTACGCGAGGTTCGTCATAATGGAATGGTTGTCACCCGGTTAGTCACCATAACTGCACATTTAGTGCTCAAGAGGATACATTGCAGTTACAGCTTGTTGGCAAACAATCACGATACGAATGACTGTTTGGTGCCCTTCTCAGGCTGTATGCAACTATGATTGCAAGTTGTCATGTTGGCTTGGCCTTTCTCCTACCGAAATGGCATTTCAGTAGTAACGAAATCATAATTTCATCTCCAATGCAATAAATTTGTGCTTCATCGGCCCAACTTGGCTGGTAAAGGAAGTGCGACTTTGGAAGCTTAGGGGAGGCAAATATGAGCGGGTGCAGCGTTGGTGGCACTCGACGTGCAGTCCGTCAATTGGCGTTTTCAAGCTATTGCAGTGGGTTTCATTTTGAATGCTAGATTTCTTGTGATTGTTAAAGACTATCACGTG